>NC_053491.1:362533860-362833860 GCF_905171775.1 Rana temporaria | reverse complement strand
CACCTGTGCAACCTTATGGCTGGAAGAAGTCCCATTGTGCAAATTAAATCTTAACGTGGAAATTGGCCCTTACCACACCGATTAGCAAGGCCATACATCACAATGGTGGACCAACAGCAAGGGAGATGGAAGGCATAGAATCAGGCAAGGTTTGATGGCGAATAGTACGTTTTTTTTGTGTAGATCTTCATTTAACACGAAGGTGTCTACTTGCAATATTTTACTACCTGCAATAATCAATTTCTGCCACAAGGTGGAAGCATTGCAAAAGTTCTATTTCAGCAAATAGTTACTTGCACATTCAAATTAATTGGAAAAGAACATTTAAATGTAAAAATATCTATAATGAATATATAAAGTTCCATACTAAATAATTTAGTATTTAATGTTTACTATAGTGCATTACATGCAGCCTAATAATACTAATTATACTACCAATGACTGGTTAATGACTGCCAATGACTGGTTAAAAATGATTTTACTGACAGTGTAATTATAAGGCGCTTGCTGCAAAAATCAAAACTGAATAAAATGAGTCAATAGAATTTAGCAGGTACAGCCTGCTGGGCTGCTGTTTTCTCTAACACTAACATGTGTGGCAACCCCTAAATAATGGACAAAGCAGGTGTGCTGAGCTAAGAACACATGGATAGTGGGAACCCCTCTATGGGCACAGCGGGTATGGAGATCCAGGAACTCAGTGGAGGGAGGTTAAGAACCCCTCATAATTGGCACAGCAAGTGTGCAGGCCTGGGAACTCAGCGCAGAAATCGCACCAATAGATTTGCCAAAGGATAGAAGAGATTGTCAGGGGGTGTAACATCCCACCATTCACCAACCACTGAAATATCAGTATTCCTCACAATAGTCACAGGAGGTATACAGACCTTGGAACTTGGAGCAGGAATGGTACTAACCACTCATAATGTAAGGTGACCAGATTTTTTAAATTAACCACTTCCATACAGGGCACTTATACACCTTCCCGCCCAGACCAATTTTTAGCTTTTAGTGCTGTTGCACTTTGAATGACAATTGCGCGGTCGTGCTGCACTGTACCCAAACAATTTTTTTTAGCATTTTGTACCCACAAATAGAGCTTTCTTTTGGTGGTATTTGATCACCTCTGGGATTTTTATTTTCTGCAATTTTTTTTTAAAATGACTAAAAATTTGGAAAAAACGTTTTTTTTTGTTTCTGTTATAAAACATTGTAAATAACTACGTTTTCTCCTTCACTGATGGGTACTGACGGTACTGATGATGGGCACTAATATGCGGCACGGATAGGCAGCATGGATGGGCACTGATAGGCGGCATGTATGGGCACTGATAGGTGGCACAGATGGGCATAGATGGGCACTGATAGGTGGCACTAAAGTATGTGTTGTACTAATGGATGCCAATCAGTGCCAAACAATGGCTGCCAATCAGTGATGCCCATTGTGGGCACTGATTGGCATCCATTGCGGGCACTGATTGGCATCCATTATTTGTGTATCCCTGGTGGTCTAGGGTGGCATACCTTTCTTTTACAGTGGTCCAGTTTTACAGTGGTCCAGTGGGCATCCTCGGGGGGGGCTGTGCTGATAATCGATCAGCACAAACCCGCACGGATAGGCGGCACGGATGGGCACGGATAGGCGGCACAGATAGGCACGGATAGGCGGCATGGATGGGCACTGATAGGCGGCATGTATGGGCACTGATAGGTGGCACGGATGGGCATAGATGGGCACTGATAGGTGGCACTAAAGTATGTGTTGTACTAATGGATGCCAATCAGTGCCAAACAATGCCTGCCAATCAGTGATGCCCATTGTGGGCACTGATTGGCATCCATTGCGGGCACTGATTGGCATCCATTATTTGTGTATCCCTGGTGGTCTAGGGTGGCATACCTTTGTTTTACAGTGGTCCAGTTTTACAGTGTTTTACAGTGGTCCAGTGGGCATCCTCGGGGGGGCTGTGCTGATAATCGATCAGCACAAACCCCCCCTGTCAGAGGAGCAGTCGATCGGTTCTCCTCTACTCGCGTCTGACAGATGCGAGTGAGGAAAAGCCGATTACCGGCTTTTGCTGTTTACATCGTGATCAGCCGTGATTGGACATGGCTGATCACGTGGTAAAGAGTCTCCGTGAGAGACTCTTTACCTAGATCGGTGTTGCGGGGTGTCAGTCCCCTGGGGGCGCGCATCGGCTCAATATCCTGAGGACGTCATATGACGTCCACTCAGGATATTGAAATCACTTTGCCAACGTCAATCTGTCTTTGGTTAAAGTGGTTAAATCCGGGGACATATTATTTTTTTTTTACTAGTAATGGCGGCAATAAGCGAATCTCTGACCATCCCCGTCGCCCGCCCCACAGCCTGTCAAGTCTTACTCTCCGGGCCCCTGGCTACTACTGGTTGGGGAGCGGAGAAAGATCACTCCGCCAGGGAAGGCAAGGAGATAAACAGGCAGGCGGCTGGCCGGGACTTGAGTGAGTGAGTGAGTGAAAAACTTATATAGCGCTGCACATGCGAACTGAATCGCCTCTGGGCGCTTGTTTGAGCACTTCTCCTTTGAGCTCAAAAGAGGTGGGTTTTGATCTTTCTCCTAAACGCCAAGTGGTTCTCCTCCAACCGAATGGAGGTTGGCAAAGTGTTCCAAAGTCGAGGGCCTTGGACAGCAAATCTTCTTTCTCCTTTGGACTTGTATCTGGTTTTGGGGATTTGGAGTAAATTTTGGTTGGAGGATCGCAGAACGCGATTGGGGTTGTAGGCTTTTATTTTTTCGCACAGGTATCGGGGGGCATTTCCCCAAATACATTTATGCGTTAGACAGAGTGCTTTCAAAGAGATTCTGTCTTTCACTGGTAGCCAGTGAAGGCTTCTCAGTGAGGGGGGAATTGATTCCCATGGTTTTTTCCCGTCACAAGCCGCGCGGACGTATTCTGAACGACCTGCAGGCGAGTGATTTGGTACTTTGGGAGTCCGAGGTAAAGGGCATTTGCATAGTCCAGCCTGGAGTTAACAATTGTTCCCACCACGACTGCTATGTCTTCTTTAGGAATAAATGGAATAAGTCTGCGTAGTAGGCGTAGCAGATGGTGCGATCCGCTGACTACTGACCCTATTTGTGCATCCATTGTCATGTAGGTGTCGAAGATGACCCCGAGACTTTTGACTTTGGTGCTAGGGGCGAATATTTTTTCCAGAATGGGCGGAGGTATCCAGGTTGTTGCTAGTTGATTCTTCCGATTGGCGTGAAACAGGAGAAGCTCTGTTTTCGAACCATTGAGTTTAAGATAACTCTTTGTCATCCAGTTCTCTATCAAAGAGAGGCATTTCTCTAGACCGAGATGGTGATCCTTTTTGTTGCAGATGCGAAAATACAATTGTGTGTCATCCGCATAAGAGTGGTAGAGCAGCTTTTGGCTGCTGATGATTTCAAAAAGAGGGCAAAGATAGATATTAAACAGCACCGGCGACAGCGGGGATCCTTGAGGGACTCTGCATGACACCGTGCGTTTTTCGGAGGTGAACGGTCCCAGTTTCACCACTTGTGATCGGTTTTCCAAAAAGGAGGAGAACCAGGATAAGTCACATTCCGTAACTTTGGCTACTTCAGCAAGCCGAGTCAGTAATAGTTTGTGGGCCAAGGCAGAAGAACATGCGAGCGGAGCTGAATGGGCATGCAACTGAAACTGAAGAAATATTCCCTCCGCTCCGACCAGCACATGATCATCAGAAGGGGCACAGGGGGGAAAAAATACACCCCCCCTATGCTAGTAGCATGGGGGGGGGTGTAATTCTGTTTTTTTTTTTTGGTATTAATTCTGCACCGACTGTTCTTGAAATTGCCCCAGCCCCTGTTCAAATCCAATCTGGGGACAAAACTGGGGATAGACTTGGTCCGGGGACAGTGTCCTCAATCCAGGGACTGTCCCCTGAAACCGGGGATGTCTGGTCACCCTATCATAATAGTCACTGCAGGTGTCCAGATCTAGGAATTCAGCACAGAGATAGTGGGGACCACCCTAAGGGGCACAGCTGGTGTGAAAACCCAGGATTGTAGCACAGGAATGGAGGGAACCCTGATGCAGAAATCTCACCAGCAAAGTCACCAAAGGATAGAAGACACTGTCAGGAGTGTAATGCTCCAGCATTTACCAACCAATGAAATGTGACTTTTGGGTGGCTTGAGCATTTACTTACATGGACTCAGGCTGAGTATTTGTAAAAGAAATAAGCAGAAATTACTAGAGGTTTTCATATTTGTGGTGATGCAGCTGCAGATAGATAAAATGCACCCCCCCCCCCCTCTGAATAAGCCACGCTGCTTTACCCATCGAGACAACATCAATAAATGCAGAAAGTTGAGGATGAAAAGAAGTCTCTTCTAAAACAAGCTACTGGATGGCTCCATCTCTTCTCTCTAATCATTCAGGCTCTTAAGAAAGTTCTGTTGATGTTTGTTCTCTATGAGAGATTCCAGATTTCCTGCTAATATTTACTTGGAATATCCCAAAATAAATTCACCTATTCCAATAAAATACACAACTTGTGCTATTCCAAAGAGTGGGGCGATGACCAGGGCTCTGCACCAGGCACCCTTCATGAATGCGGATGGACCTTCGTTCCTCCAGATCTTCCTATAGAGGAAAGGGGCAAAAGATAGCGATCAGTGTGAGAAAATACAAAATACAGCTATCCTCCTGTATGACATGGGATTACCATCACTTCTATTCTCCTCCTGTACAGCATGGGATTACCATCACTTCTATTCTCCTCCTGTACAGCATGGGATTACCATCACTTCTATTCTCCTCCTGTACAACATGGGATTACCATCACTTCTATTCTCCTCCTGTACAGCATGGGATTACCATCACTTCTATTCTCCTCCTGTACAGCATGGGATTACCATCACTTCTATTCTCCTCCTGTACAGCATGGGATTACCATCACTTCTATTCTCCTCCTGTACAGCATGGGATTACCATCACTTCTATTCTCCTCCTGTACAACATGGGATTACCATCACTTCTATTATCCTCCTGTACAACATGGGATCACCATCACTTCTATTCTCCTCCTGTACAGCATGGGATTACCATCACTTCTATTCTCCTCCTGTACAGCATGGGATTACCATCACTTCTATTCTCCTCATGTACAGCATGGAATTACCATCACTTCTATTCTCCTCCTGTACAACATGGGATTACCATTACTTCTATTCTCCTCCTGTACAACATGGGATTACCATCACTTCTATTCTCCTCCTGTACAACATGGGATTTCCATCACTTCTATTCTCCTCCTGTACAGCATGGGATTACCATCACTTCTATTCTCCTCCTGTACAACATGGGATTACCATCACTTCTATTCTCCTCCTGTACAACATGGGATTACTATCACTTCTATTCTGCTACTGTACAGCATGGTATTTCTATCACTTATATTTCCTTCTGTACAGCATGGGATTTCTATCACTTCTATTTCCTCCTATTCAGTGTGGAATTACTATCACTCCTATTCTCCTCCTTTACCGTGTGGGATTACTATCACTCCTATTCTCCTCTTGTACAATATGGGATTACTATCATTCAGTGTGGGATTATTATCATTCCTATTCTCCTCCTGTACAGAGTGGGATTACCATCACTCATACTCTCCTCCAATACAAAGTGGCATTACTATCACTCCTGTTCTCCTCTTGTACAGTATGAGATTACCATCACTTCTATTTTCCTGTTGTGTGGCATCATGGCATTATTCTCACTCCATTCTGCTTTTGAACTACATGGCATTACTATCATTCATATTCTCCTGTACAATGAAGACATTACTATCACTCCTATTCTACTTGTGACATGAAATTACTATCACTTCCTCCTCCTGTATTGTGTGGGATTACCATCACTCCTATTCTCCTCCTGTATGGCATGGGATTACTATCACTCCTATTCTTTGCCAGTACAATTTGGGATTATTATTCTCCTCATAGTGTGGGAATACTAGACGTTTCCTCCAGTGATCAAAATCTACTTTGCTTTCTTACAGCATTGCCTCTGACAAAGCTGTGCCTTTCTGGAAAAGCATGCTGCAATTTGTAGTTCCCCTCAAGATGGAGGGCCATAAATTCAGTGTTCTTGCTGAAAGTTTACCTGGCGCAGTCAATAATCCCATTATACGTATCTTCACCGATTCCTTTTTTCAGTGTCTGTATCCGCGTCTTTAGCACTGAAAGATTTCACATATATACAATTATAATGTCTTGTTTATTAAAGTGTTAATAAAATACCTAAAGCCAAACCATAGCACTACACACTAAGGGATTAAGGTCCCATGCTTTTTGGGGGTATCATGCCTTCAAAAGGCACGTGCAGACCTGATAGGCAGCCCAATGGTTAACTGAAGGAGTGTGCACAGCAGCCTGACAACACCACTGCTAATTGCAAGGCAGTGGTTTGACACTGACAGCTCGTATTATGTACTGCATTTGCTTACACTGAATTCACTGCACACTGAGCAACTCACAATGAGCATCAAACGCTACAGCAAGTCAGATAGAGCCCAACTAATTTCATGGCTAGAAGATGTCCACCATTTCATCTAGCCCAGGCATGTCCAAAGTCCGGCACCGATTATACACACAGCACTGATTATACACGGGCACAGATATATCCAGCAATCTGCTGGCCTGCACAGGATCCTGACCACTCACACAGGAGTATTTTTGAATATTATTATTTTACACATTTTTTCCTTCTCCCCTTTTTTTCACATTTTCATACACGTTACCTGGAAACCAGCGGAGGCTGGTGGTCCAGGCTTAGCCACAATTTATTTGGCACACAGTTTTTTATACCCCTACCCTTAACAGGGTTACCTTTATGCACCCGAGTTTTTATGTAGTGGGTGTTCATAGGGAGTCCATATACCATTGGATTTAGCCCTAACACAGGTCACCCCAGATAGACACATTTGCCTTTGGGAACCCGCATTCTTTGTATCTGGCCATTTGATTGCCACCAGCAGCGCCACCTATGCCTTTCCTGTTTTATCCATATGTCCAAAGTCCGGCCCGCGGGCCAAATGCGGCGCCCTGTTGATTTAATATGCCCCCTCTGGGGATTTGGATATATATATTGTTTGTGCCCCCAGGGCCACAAAAGATATATACCGTATTTATCGATGCTGCCTTGGAGGGGACAGAAAGGGGGCAGGACGAGCGCCGTCAGATTACATGAAGAGAATCTCCTGTTTACTCAGCAGTGTCTCTATTAGAAGTCCCATCTCCTGGGATGCCATTGGACAACTGTTCTGTCTATCATAGGAGGCGGGACTTTGTATTAAAGAGGCCAAAGAGTAAACAAGAGATACTCCTGTTTGTAATCTGTCGACACTCGTCCCGCCCCCCTCCCTCTGCCCTCCAAGGCTGCAGATGTAGGATTACTCAGGCTGCACTGATGGCAATGGTAAGGCTGCATTTATGGCACATGTGAGGCTGCATTTATGGCACATGTGAGGCTGCATTTATGGCACATATGAGGCTGCATTGGTTGCAATGGTAAGGCTGCACTGATTGCAATGGTTAGGCTGCATTCATGGCAATGGTGAGGCTGCATTCATGGCAATGGTGAGGCTTCATTCATGGCAATGGTGACGCTTCATTTATGGCAATGGTGAGGCTTCATTCATGGCAATGGTGAGGCTGCATTCATGGCAATGGTGAGGCTGCATTCATGGCAATGGTGAGGCTGCATTTATGGCAATGGTGAAGCTGCATTCATGGCAATAGTGAGGCTGCATTCATGGTAATGGTAAGCCTGTGCGTGTTATACGCCGATAAATACGGTATATCCAAATAACACGCCCAAGCTCATCCTTGGTCCTGAGCAGCGCTCTAGGATTCGGTGGGGCCACAAAAGAAATATATACAGTATATCCAAATAACACGCCCAAGCTCATCTCTTCACCACACACAGCCACAAAGGCAAGAGAATTCTTGTTGGGCCGTGTATTAGAGCTCGGACAAACACACTTATAGCTAGATTCAGTAATGGGCCGTACACACGACCAAACATGTCTGCTGAAACTGGTCCGTGGACCAGTTTCAGCAGACATGTTCGGTCGTGTGTAGGCCCGAGCGGACAGGATTCCAGCATGCATTTGCCCGCCAGGCCTTTTTCCAGCGGGCAAATATTTCTGGACTTGTTTTAAAACAGCCCGCTGGAATCCTGTCCGCTCGGACATGTTCGGTCGTCTGTACAGACCTACCGTACATGTCCGATCGCCCGCCATCCCTCGCATGCGTCGAATGACTTCGACGCATGCGTGGAAGCATTGAACTGGCAGGGCCGCCCACGTCGCCGCGTCATCGTCGCGTCATCGTCGCGGCCACGCCCCATGTATTGTTTACGCGCGGATTTCTGTATGATGGTGAGTACAGCCACCATACAGAAATCCCCGGGCAAACATGTACGGTGAAAACGGTCCGGCGGACCGGTTTCATAGTACATGTTTGGTCGTCTGTACACGGCCTAAGAGTTAGGTCGGCGTATCAGTAGATACGCCGACCTAACACAGAATCTGCGCCGACCTATGTTTAAGTGTATTCTCAAACAGAGATACGCTTAAACATATCTAAGATACGACGGCTTGCGCCGTCCTATCTTAGCTTGCAATATTGAGGCTGGCCGCTAGGTGGCGCTTCCATTGCGGTCGGCGTAGAATATGTAGTTTTTTTTCATTCAATCCAGCACGCTGAAATAAAAAAACTGAAGAGTTCAGGAGCCACTGTACTAACATGTGATCAGTGTTAATTTTTGGCAGCAAATTTAGATTTAGTTTTAGTTTTAGTCTTAGGACTAAAATGGCATTTTAGTTTTAGTCCCATTTTAGTCTTCTGCAATTGTTTTAGTTTTAGTCGTATACAGTTGACTAAATCTCCAGTACATTTTAGTCGACTAAAAATCATTTTAGGTGACTAAAATCGAATGGGTGTAAATAAATTGTAATGCATTAGTGAACATTTCTCTACAATTTCCAAACTCATTATATACTGCTGAAGTGAAAAATCTCATATGTTATTATTTATGGCATTGAGGTATGAACATGCACTACAGACCAGTGTTCATTTTGAAGTCAAGTTTCAATTTAGTTTTAGTCTCATGCCCTGTACACACGATCGGTTCATCCGATGAAAACGGTCTGTTGGTTTTGTTCATCAGATATCCAATGAAGCTGACTTTCATCAGTCGTGCCTACACACCATCAGTTAAAAAAACAATTGTGTCAGAACGCGGTGACGTAAAACACAACGACGTGCTGAGAAAAATGAAGTTCAATGCTTCCAAGCATGTGTCGACTTGATTCTGAGCATGCGTGGATTTTTAACCGATGGACGTGCCCACAGACGATCGTTTTTTTCTATCGGTTTTTTAACCATCAGATAATTTTTAAACAAGTTCCTAGTTTTTTCACCGATGGATAAAAAAACGATAGGGCCCACACACGATCGGTTTGTCTGATGAAAACGTTCCGTTTTCATCAGACGAACCGATCGTGTGTACGCGGCATTAGTCTTTTGACCAAAATGATATTTTAGTTTTAGTCGTATATTAGTCATCTCAATTGTTTTAGTCGTATTTTAGTCGACTAAAATAGTATTCATTTAGTCGACTAAAATGTTTTATTAGTTTTAGTAGACGAAATTAAAACTGTATGCGATGTTAGTACAGCACGCTCCCCCATTGAACTATTGTGTTCTGACAGGGGGGCAGCCCCTCTGCCAGAACACACCAGTCAGCCATTGGCTGAGAGAGCTGATCGGCAGACCTTTTTCAGTCATGTCCCTTCGTGTGCACAGCCCTTTAGTCTTTAGGTTTTGAGATTGTGAAGTCTATGCACTTACCATCGAGTGGTGTTACTGCAATGGCAGCCACAGATCCAGCAATGCATCCCGCAAAAAACGAGTGGTAAAATGGCGCCTTTTCATGGGGCGATTTTTGTCCCAGTTTATTGAGATTGGCAAAGAGTGGGAAATAGATGACGGAGAATGGGACGTCTCTGTTTAGGAGAGAGAAGCATTACATTTATTCAGAGCTGGTATTTTAGTTTTACATCAGCACAAAGGACTGTTTTTCTCACCTGAGTAGTGTTGCCCCCAGACCCTTGTACACTCCAGAGATGCCCTGGGTACGGAGAAGGTTTCTTGCTATCCGTAGGGCGGATGGTTTTTCGGCAGGCTGAGAGATAGTGGCCTGTCCATCACCAGCTACAACTTTCTGTGTTGCTGCAACAGTAAAGCCCAGAGTTCAGTTGTAGAAAGTACAATGAGCACCATATTGTTCCCTGAAAATACATTCAGTTTTTCAATCCACCAGGAAATCGTGACAATTTGTGCCAAACGCTTTGATGTAGTCACTAGTTCCTAGTGTATTCATAACCTTAATTTATCATGGAAATTTACTAAGCCTGCAATATGGCTACTATGATGTCAACCCTGAAAGTAAATTAAAGTGGATACTGTATATTCTCCAGCATGAGGCTCTCCCGTACCCCAGATTACCCAGGCGTCCTGCATCTTGCAGCTGGATTTTCAGCATCTCCATGGGGGACGTCACCACCACCTGACAGGTCCCAGCCCCACATCCAGCCAACATTTCTCTGATCAGCGTCAGTTCCTTTCTGCAACCACAAGAGGGAGTGACAGACCCACAGGTCATAATGGAGCAATATTTTATATACTGTACTTTATCAGAAAACAGAACATCTTATACAAAAATATACATTTATTTTAACAAACTAAAAATAATAAAACAAAACAAAACTGAAACAAACAGAAACGTTTCCTACAGAAACATAACAGAAAAAGATAAAAAAAAATAGCAACATAATGGAGCAGAGAAGCTCCAGAATTGCCAACAGTTCAGGAATTTACAGATAATCCAAATAAAATACAGGCTGTTGAAAAAAAAAGTGGGGAAAAAACAAAGAATCATTAAAAACTATTGTTTTTTTCTGCAAAATCACAGCTACAAAGTTTATAATATTTCTAGACTGTAGAACTAAAGATTTTTTTGGGGACAGCTTTCCAAATAGTGGGCAGCCATAATAAGATGGCCAGTCTTGCACAGGCTGATACCAACCTGCCTGAGCATTGTCACCACACATGCATGTTAAAATATCATTAGGAAAGTGTTATCTATGAAGGGCCAGTGACAAAAATAAGATCATAATATCACTGTTGGCAGGTGTCATGTTATGTTGATGGGCCCTAAAAAGTCTGACCCGTCCCTCATTTTTTGGACAGTTGGTCATAAAAATTTAATTTTGGATTGGAACACACAGAAGAGAGACAAAGGTATAAGGACGGAACAGAATGAAGCAGATTAGGGTAGAGAACAGCAGGACAAAGCTGAGAAGAGAACATAGCAGAGTATAGGATTGGGGAGCAGGATAGAGCAGATGGGAGCAGGGAAGAGCAGGAGAGGGAAGGATAGAGCAGAGGAAGGGAGAGCCAAACAATGCACAGAAGAGACAGAGCAGAGGTGAGGGCAGAAGAGCAAGACAAGTCAGAGTGTAGCAGGACAAGTCAGAGTGGAGCAGGACAAGTCAGAGTGGAGCAGGACAAGTCAGAGTGGAGCAGGACAAGTCAGAGTGTAGCAGGACAAGTCAGAGTGTAGCAGGACAAGTCAGAGTGTAGCAGGACAAGTCAGAGTGGAGCAGGACAAGTCAGAGTGGAGCAGGACAAGTCAGAGTGGAGCAGGACAAGTCAGAGTGGAGCAGGACAAGGCAGAGTGGAGCAGGACAAGTCAGAGTGGAGCAGGACAAGTCAGAGTGGAGCAGGACAAGTCAGAGTGTAGCAGGACAAGTCAGAGTGGAGCAGGACAAGTCAGAGTGTAGCAGGACAAGTCAGAGTGGAGCAGGACAAGTCAGAGTGGAGCAGGACAAGTCAGAGTGTAGCAGGACAAGTCAGAGTGGAGCAGGACAAGTCAGAGTGTAGCAGGACAAGTCAGAGTGGAGCAGGACAAGTCAGAGTGTAGCAGGACAAGTCAGAGTGGAGCAGGACAAGTCAGAGTGTAGCAGGACAAGTCAGAGTGTAGCAGGACAAGTCAGAGTGTAGCAGGACAAGTCAGAGTGTAGCAGGACAAGTCAGAGTGTAGCAGGACAAGTCAGAGTGTAGCAGGACAAGTCAGAGTGGAGCAGGACAAGTCAGAGTGGAGCAGGACAAGGCAGAGTGGAGCAGGACAAGTCAGAGTGTAGCAGGACAAGTCAGAGTGTAGCAGGACAAGTCAGAGTGGAGCAGGACAAGTCAGAGTGGAGCAGGACAAGGCAGAGTGGAGCAGGACAAGGCAGAGTGGAGCAGGACAAGTCAGAGTGGAGCAGGACAAGTCAGAGTGGAGCAGGACAAGTCAGAGTGGAGCAGGACAAGGCAGAGTGGAGCAGGACAAGTCAGAGTGGAGCAGGACAAGTCAGAGTGGAGCAGGACAAGTCAGAGTGTAGCAGGACAAGTCAGAGTGGAGCAGGACAAGTCAGAGTGGAGCAGGACAGAACAAAATAGAGGAGATGAAAAAACTACAGTACAGAGGAGGGAAAAACAAAGCATAGGAAATTAAAGCAGAGGGGGAAGGACTGAACACAGCAGAGCAGAGGAGAGCCGGACAGAACAGAGCAGAGGAAAGCAGAACAGAGCAGAGCAAAGCAGAACAGAGCAGATGAGATAAAACAGAGCTTAGCAGAAGGGAGTAAGAGAGAACAGAGTAGAGAGAACAGCAGGACAGGGCCAAGCACAAGGGAACAGGGCAGAACACACATGTGAGGACAGTGCAGACAAAAGAGGACCAAAACTATGTAAAGGGGAGCAGAATAGAACATAAGAGAGAACTAAAATAGAGAAGAATATATCGGCAGGACAGAGCAGAAGAGGGCAGGATGGAGAAGAGAAAAGCAGGGAATTGAGGAAAGTAGGACCGAGCAAAGGTAAGGAAAGGGGAACAGGATAAAGCAGATGAGAGGGAAAGGGAGCCGTTCAGCAGATAAGAGAGGGGAGCAGGACAGAGCAGAGGAGAGCAGGACAAAACAAAGAAGAAGCCAAGAGAGCAAAACAGTGCAGATGAGAGCAGAACAGTGCAGATGAGAGCAGAACAGTGCAGATGAGAGCAGAACAGTGCAGATGAGAGCAGAACAGAGCAAAGCAGAGGACAGAAAAGCAGGAAAGAGCAGAGGGGAGCATGAAACAACAGATCAGAGCAGAGGAAAAAGGAGAAGCACAGTACAGAGGTCAGTAAACAATGCGGAAGACAGCAGAGCAGAGAGATGCAAAACAGAGAACAGGAGAGCAGGACAGAGCTAAGCAAATAGTCTTATGCCCATAAACACACAATAGTTTTTTCCGACGGAATTCAACTTAAGCTGTCTTGCATACACACGGACACACCAAATTCCATCCAAAACGCGGTGACGCACAACACTATTATGAACCTAGAAAATTTAAGTTCAATGCTTCCGAGCATGTGTGGAATTGTTTCCGAGCAAGCGTGTTCTTTTCTCCGTCGGAGTTCCATACAGACGAATGGAATTTCCGATATAAATTTTTTCTCTTTCTAATTCCGTCGGAAATTTCCGACGGAAAAAGTTCGATGGGGTATACACACGGTCGAAATATCCGACGAAAAAATTCCGTCTGACTTTTTTCATCGGAAATTCCGATCGTGTGTACGAGGCATTAGACAGAATAGAGCTTTACAGAGCAGTACAGTGCAGAGGAGAGGAGAACAAGACAGGAAATTAGAATTAATAAACCATACCCCTCTTGAGAAAGAATGTTTCGAAAGAAGTCATTAGCTGCAAGTTTGATTGCTTTTTCTGGTGTCACAAGTGTTAGATTTACAGCCGCACCTGTCAGTAGGATAAAAGGTGACAATTAGCACAAATAGCTGTGCACCATATTTTTAAACATTGTATACATGTAATAAGGACAAAAGAAGAAAACATAACATACACCTAAAGTATAGTCGGGTATATATGTGAATAAAGTTGTGAATAGATATAGGGATATCGTTATATGAATATACAGTATAGTTGTATACATGTAGTTGTATAGTTGTATATATGGATTTACTGTAGTTGTATATAGACCTATGGATGTAGTTGTATATACAGTAGATCTATGGATGTAGTTGTATATATAGTAGATATATATGGATTTAGTTAAATTTAGTTATATGGATATATTGTAGATGTATGTATAAAAAATAAAAATTTGCATCACCACAGAGTGGAACTGTGGATACGAAAAACAAAAAACAGTGCCACGTCCCGATATATCAGATTGAAAAATTAGAATGGCAGATGATGGACTTTATAGGCATGATATAGTAAAAACATGTATAAATTTATTGCAGGAGAAACAAAATGAATTAAAAAAGCATATACATAACAATAATGGCCATTGCTAGAAAGGCCTAAGAACACAAAGGAACATAACACAACACCTATAGTCTAGAGAACACAGTATATTGAAAAGAGAAGGGAGGACAACACGGTCACTTCCTATTGTATATCTAAGACCATATAATCAGTAGACGGTGGTGTATCATGTATGACTCAGCTCAGCATGTCTTTTGTAGATGTATATAGATACAGTATCTCACAAAAGTTAGTACACCCCTCACAATTTTGTAAATATTTTATTATATCTTTTCATGTGACAACACTGAAGAAATGACACTTTGCTACAATGTAAAGTAGTGAGTGTACAGCTTGTATAACAGTGTAAATCTGCCCCCTCAACACACAGCCATTAAAGCGGGAGTTCACCCGAAAAAAAATTTTTAACATTACATTGAGGCTCATTTTGGGAAGCAGAATCGGGTGTTTTTTTTAAAATCGAAGCTGTACTTACCGTTTTAGAGATAGATCTTCTCCGCCGTTTCGGGACCTATTTGATTGACAGGCTTCCGACGGTCGCATACATCGCGTCACGAGTAGCCGAAAGAAGCCGAACGTGGGTGCGGCTCTATACGGCGCCTGCGCACCGACGTTCGGCTACTTTCGGAAAATCGTGACGCGCTGTATGCGACCGTCGGAAGCCTGTCAATCAAATAGGAACGCCCAGAACATCTATCTCTACAACGGTAAGTACTGCTTCGATTTAAAAAAAAACACCCGATTCTGCTTCCCAAAATGAGCCTCAATCTAATGTTAAAAAATTTAGTTTTTGGGTGAACCTCCACTTTAATGTATAAACCGCTGGCAACAAAAGTGAGTACACCGGCACCCCTAAGTGAAAATGTCCACATTGGGCCCAAAGTGTCAATATCTTGTGTGGCCACCATTCTTTTCCAGCACTGCCTTAACCCTCTTGGACATGGAGTTCACCAGAGCTTCATAGGTTGCCACTGGAGTCCTCTTCCACTCCTCCATGATGACATCACAGAGCTGGTGGATGTTACAGACCTTGCTCTCCTCCACCTTCCCATTGAGGATGCCCCAAAGATGCTCAATAGGGTTTATGGCTGGAGACATTCTTGGCCAGTCCATCACCTTTACCCGCAGCTTCTTCACCAAGGCAGCGGTCGTCTTGTGTTTGGAGTCGTTATCATGTTGGAATACTGCTCTGCGGCCCAGTCTCCAAAGAGTATGTCACAGTACATGTTGGCATTCATGGTTCTCTCAATGAACTGTAGCTCCCCGGTGCCAGCAGCCCCAGACCATGACACTCCCACCATCATGCTTGACTGTAGGCAAGAAACACTTGTCTTTGTACTCCTTACCTGGTTGCCGCTACACACACTTGCCACCATCTGAATCAAATAAGTTTTGCTTGGTCTCATCAGACCACAGAACATGGTTTCAGTAATCCATGTCCTTAGTCTGCTTGTCTTCAGCAAACTGTTTTTATGGGCTTTCTTGTGCATCATCTTCAGAAGAGGCTTTTTTCTGGTATGACAGCCATGCAGTCCAATCCAGTGTGTGGCGTATGGTGTATGGTCTAAGCTCTGACAGGCTGACCCCCCACCCCTTCAATCTCTGTAGAAATGCTGGCAGCACTCATACGTCTATTTCCCAAAGGCAACCTCTGGATATGACGCTGAGCACACACACTTTTTTGGTCGACCATGGCGAGGCCTGTTCAGAGTGGAACCTGTCCTGTTAAACCGCTGTATGGTCTTGGCCACTGTGCTGCAGCTCATTTTCAGGGTCTTGGCAATCTTCTTATAGCCTAGGCCATCTTTATGTAGAGCAACACTTCTTTATTTCAGATCCTCAGAGAATTCTTTGCCATGAGGTGGCATGTTGAACTTCCGTTGACCATTATGAGAGCGATAACACCAAATTTAACACACCTGCTCCCCATTCACACCTGAGACCCTGTAACACTAATGAGTCACATGGCATCGGGGAGGGAAAATAGCTAATTGTGCCCAATTTGGACATTTTCACTTAGGGGTGTACTCTTTTTTGTTGCCAGCTGTTTAAACATTAATGGCTGCGTGTGGAGTTATTTTGAGGGGACAGCAAATGTACACTGTTATACAAGCTGTACACTCACTACTTTACATTGTAGCAAAGTGTAATTTCTTCAGCGTTGTCACATGAAAAACTATAATAAAATATTTACAAAAATGTGAGGGGTGTACTCACTTTTGTGAAATACTGTATATGGATATAGCTGTATAAAGATATATAATATACTGTAGTTGTATATCGATATAGGGATATAGTCGTATACAGTAGGTGTTTGTGATATTGTGTTTTTAGCACGACAGCGTCGCGCTGATACTCGGCGACATGGTGCCGAGATCTCGCCGACATCTCGCACTCACTGGAATAGTGACAGCACATCCCAGCAAGCGCGTCATAGAAGCGACGGGAGATCCGACTTGGATTCCCGCCAATTCTACACGTGTGCGGCGTTTGTTATGAATCCTGAGGGGGAAGTCCCCGCCGGATTTTAAATAAAAATCCGGCATGGGTCCCCCCCTCAGGAGCATACCGGGCCCTTAGGTCTGTTATGGGTTGTAAGGAGAGCCCCAGACCCGTATCCGGTCCTTCTCGCTGAAATGACGGATGCGGGCCTTGCATCGGACCTATATAGGCCTCACAGTCCCATCATGCTCTGTACCTACCCATGTGATACCTACCACGTGGGTAGGTATCACATGGGTAGGTACAGAGCATGATGGGACTGTGAGGCCTATATAGGTCCGATGCAAGGCGCGCATCCGTCATTTCAGCGAGAAGAGCCGGCGTGTCAACATCGGGAGAAGAAGAGAAGTGAAGAACATGACGTCACAGCACGGAAGAAGAACTCACAGCACGGAAGGAGAAGAAGACGTACAGCACGGAAGAAGGGACCGGACTGCGAGACGAAGAACCGGGGTGCGACGAGTCAACAGCGGAGAGCGGCGAACATAGAAGGAGACCCCCCGGATAGCGGAGAAGACCCGTCGGGATAGCGGAAGAAGAAGAGCCCCGCCGAAGACGCCGGAGGAAACCCGCCGGGGGGGTGGGGGCTTTTTTAAAAGCCACCCCCCCCCGGCGGTGGAAGAGAACCAGACGGCGGCCCCCACCCACCCGAAGACGTCAAAGAAGAAGCTCCCCCTGGTAAAAGAGCTAATAAAGAAGACAGGGGGCGGCCTCCGGAGCAGACTAATAAAATATTTTAATACCCTGTGTGGTTTATTTGTGTTTTTACCACTTTTCTTGCAGGTGAATGGGTAGGGGTACGATGTACCCCATACTCATTGACTTAGGGTGGGGGGCCGGTATCTGGGGGCCCCCTTATTAAAGGGGGCTCCCAGATTCCGATAAGCCTCCCGCCCGCATACCCCGACAACCAACGGCCAGGGTTGTCGGGAAGGGGCCCTGTCCTCATCAACATGGGGACAGGGTGCTCTGAGGTGGGGGGGCCGCAGTGCGCCCCCCTGCCCCAGAGCACCCAACCCCCCCATGTTGAGGGCATGCAGCCTGGTACGGCTCAGGAGGGGGGGGCGCTCGCTCATCCCCACTCCCTTCCTGGCTGGCCGGGTAGCGTGCTTTGGATACGGGTCTGGTATGGATTGTAGGGGGACCCCCTACGCCGTTTTTTTCGGCGTAGGGGGGCTCTCCTTACAACCCATAACAGACCTAAGGGCCCGGTATGCTCCTGAGGGGGGGACCCATGCCGGATTTTTATTTAAAATCCGGCGGGGACTTCCCCCTCAGGATTCATAACAAACGCCGCACACGTGTAGAATTGGCGGGAATCCAAGTCGGATCTCCCGTCGCTTCTATGACGGCTCTGTCTCCATCGCGGCAAGCCAGCTCGGCGCTGGCTCCCGCGATGGGGCTCGTAGGTGCTCAATCTCGCCGAGAAAGAGAGCGAGATTGACACAAAATCGGGTTCACCTACTGTATAGATATATATGAATTTGGTTTTGAATAGATATAGGGATATTGTTATTCACAGTTATATGGATATATAGTTGTATATAGATAGATGGATGTAGTTGTATATAGATATATGTGGATATAGATATATGGATGCAGTTGTATATAAATATATGGATATACTGTAGTTGTATATAGATATATGTGGATATAGATATATGGATGTAGTTGTATATAGATATATGGATATACTGTAGTTGTATATAGATATATGTGGATATAGATATATGGATGTAGTTGTATATAGATATATGGATATACTGTAGTTGTATATAGATATATGTGGATATAGATCAATGGATGTAGTTGTATATAGATATATGGATGCAGTTGTATATAGATATATGGATATAATGTAGTTGTATATAGATAGATGGATGTAGTTGTATATAGATTTATGGCTATAATATAGTTGTATATAGATAGATGGATGTAGTTGTATATAGATAGATGGATGTAGTTGTATATAGATATATGGATATAATATAGTTGTATATAGATAGATGGATGTAGTTGTATATAGATATATGGATATAATATAGTTGTATATAGATAGATGGATGTAGTTGTATATAGATATATGGATATAATATAGTTGTATATATATAGATGGATGTAGTTGTATATAGATAGATGGATGTAGTTGTATATAGACAGATGGATGTAGTTGTATATAGATATATGTGGATATAGATATATGGATGTAGTTGTATATAGATAGATGGATATACTGTAGTTGTATATAGATAGATGGATGTAGTTGTATATAGATATATGGATATAATATAGTTGTATATAGATAGATGGATGTAGTTGTATATAGATATATGGATATACTGTAGTTGTATATAGATATATGTGGATATAGATAAATGGATGTAGTTGTATATAGATATATGGATGCAGTTGTATATAGATATATGGATATACTGTAGTTGTATATAGATATATGTGGATATAGATATATGGATGCAGTTGTATATATATATATGGATATAATGTAGTTGTATATAGATAGATGGATGTAGTTGTATATAGATAGATGGATATAATATAGTTGTATATAGATAGATTGATGTAGTTGTATCTAGATAGATGGATGTAGTTGTATATAGATATATGGATATAATATAGTTGTATATAGATAGATGGATGTAGTTGTATATAGATATATGGATATAATATAGTTGTATATAGATAGATGGATGTAGTTGTATATAGATATATGGATATAATATAGTTGTATATAGATAGATGGATGTAGTTGTATATAGATATATGGATATAATATAGTTGTATATATATATATAGATGAATGTAGTTGTATATATATAGATGGATGTAGTTGTATATAGATAGATGGATGTAGTTGTATATAGATAGATGGATGTAGTTGTATATAGATATATGGATATAATATAGTTGTATATAGATAGATGGATGTAGTTGTATATAGATATATGGATATAATATAGTTGTATATATATAGATGGATGTAGTTGTATATAGATAGATGGATATAGTTGTATATAGATAGATGGATGTAGTTGTATATAGATATATGTGGATATAGATATATGAATGTAGTTGTATATAGATATATGGATATACTGTAGTTGTATATAGATAGATGGATGTAGTTGTATATAGATATATGTGGATATAGATATATGGATGTAGTTGTATATAGATATATGGATATACTGTAGTTGTATATATATAAATAGATGGATGTAGTTGTATATAGATATATGGATATAATATAGTTGTATATAGATAGATGGATATACTGTAGTTGTATATAGATAGATGGATGTAGTTGTATATAGATATATGGATATAATATAGTTGTATATAGATAGATGGATGTAGTTGTATATAGATATATGGATATACTGTAGTTGTATATAGATATATGTGGATATAGATAAATGGATGTAGTTGTATATAGATATATGGATGCAGTTGTATATAGATATATGGATATACTGTAGTTGTATATAGATATATGTGGATATAGATATATGGATGCAGTTGTATATATATATATGGATATAATGTAGTTGTATATAGATAGATGGATGTAGTTGTATATAGATAGATGGATATAATATAGTTGTATATAGATAGATTGATGTAGTTGTATCTAGATAGATGGATGTAGTTGTATATAGATATATGGATATAATATAGTTGTATATAGATAGATGGATGTAGTTGTATATAGATATATGGATATAATATAGTTGTATATAGATAGATGGATGTAGTTGTATATAGATATATGGATATAATATAGTTGTATATAGATAGATGGATGTAGTTGTATATAGATATATGGATATAATATAGTTGTATATATATATATAGATGAATGTAGTTGTATATATATAGATGGATGTAGTTGTATATAGATAGATGGATGTAGTTGTATATAGATAGATGGATGTAGTTGTATATAGATATATGGATATAATATAGTTGTATATAGATAGATGGATGTAGTTGTATATAGATATATGGATATAATATAGTTGTATATATATAGATGGATGTAGTTGTATATAGATAGATGGATATAGTTGTATATAGATAGATGGATGTAGTTGTATATAGATATATGTGGATATAGATATATGAATGTAGTTGTATATAGATATATGGATATACTGTAGTTGTATATAGATAGATGGATGTAGTTGTATATAGATATATGTGGATATAGATATATGGATGTAGTTGTATATAGATATATGGATATACTGTAGTTGTATATATATAAATAGATGGATGTAGTTGTATATAGATATATGGATATAATATAGTTGTATATAGATAGATGGATGTAGTTGTATCTAGATAGATGGATGTAGTTGTATATAGATATATGTGGATATAGATATATGGATGTAGTTGTATATAGATATAGGGATGTAGTTGTATAAATACATATGGATATAGTTAAATATAGATATGTGGATATAATGTAGATGTATGTAGATCTAAGGTTATAGCTGTATATGGATATACTGTAGTTGTATATAGATATAGGGATATACTCATATATAGATATGAATGGATATAGTTGTATACAAATATATGGATATAATTGTATGTACAGGTTATATTTGGATATATTTGGGTGTGGATTTGGTTGTTGTATTTAGTGTTTGAACAGAAGAGATCTTTTTCCTGATATTCTGGAGAATTTTGCAGATTTTTACACCGTGCAGCCTTCTAGCTGTTGTGGTATAAGTCCCAGCATGTCCCACCTGGCAACCACTGACAGCCTAGAAAAGCTGGGACTTTTGACAGCTGGTGCAGTTCACTTTTGCCATTGCTGGGGAAAGTGGAGTGTCCCTTTGTCATACTTACATGAATATTTATGAGTAGAAAATGTGGAGCACAAGTTGTGTGGCAGTGAATATAACAGATATTAAGCGAGATGGGATCACAAGACTGCTGACTGTTGCATCACAGCCCTTGATGTTTGCCTATGCAAGGACTTGTGGGATTCCTCTGGGACACTGTTTTAGTAAAATAACATTGCATCATAACACTTTGATCTGATTCCCACTCAATACCTCTGTACATTCCAAAGAATCCTTCTGAGCGAACTGTCTTTATGAGGCAGTCAAACCTGTGAGAGAGAGGAGAGAGACAGGGGGAAAAAGAGAGGGAGTGAGGAAGGGAAGGGAGGGAGATAGAGGGGAGAGGGAAAGGAAGAAGGAAGAGCAGGTGTAAAAAAAGAAAATTGGAGAAAAAGAGGAGAGGGGTGCAAGAGAGGATGGGAAGGGGATGTAGTGAGAGAGGGATGGGGATGAGAGAAATAGAGGAAAGAAGAGAGATAAGGGGAGAGAGTGGAGGTGAAGGAAGAGAGAGAATGTAGAGAGAGGGATACGTAGAGATGAGGAGGTGAATGTGAAGCAGAGAGAGGAAGTAGGATGGGGGAGTATAGAAGGTATAGGCAGGGGATGCGGGAGAAAAAGTAATAGAAAAAGAGAGAGGAAAAATAGAGCGGAGGAGGAGATAAAGAAGAACGAGAGAGAAAAGAGGGGCGAAGAGGGAGCACAGTAAGAGGGAGAAGAAATGCGAGAGAGAGAGTGGGTATGGGAGATAAAAACATAGATGTAAAGAGTTGTGTGGGGGGGGGGAGGATAAAGGGGGAGGGAAGTGAGGGAATAAGAGGGAGAGAGAAGAAGGACATAGGGGGAAGAGGGAAGTGAGGGGATAAGAGGGAGAGGGAAGTGAGGGGATAAGAGGGAGAGGGAAGTGAGGGGATAAGAGGGAGAGGGAAGCATGATTTAGGAGGGCGAGGAAAGTGAGGGGATAGGAGGGAGAGGGAAGTGAGGGGATAAGAGGGGAAGGGGAGTGAGGGGATAAGAGGGAGAGAGAAGCAGGACATAGGGGGGAGAGGGAAGTGAAGGGATAAGAGGGAAAGGGGAGTGAGGGGATAAGAGGGAGAGAGAAGCAGGACATAGGGGGGAGAAGGAAGTGAGGGGATAAGAGGGAGAGAGAAGAGAGGGAATAAGAGGGAGAGGGAAGCATGATTTAGGAGGGCGAGGAAAGTGAGGGGATAAGAGGGAAAGGGGAGTGAGGGGATAAGAGGGAAAGGGGAGTGAGGGGATAAGAGGGAAAGGGGAGTGAGGGGATAAGAGGGAGAGAGAAGTGGGGGGATAGAAAGGAGGGAGAGAGAAGTGTGTGTGTGGGGGGGAGGGGGGGCAGAAGGGGATAGAAGAGGGGAATAGAGAAGTGAGAGAAAGATTTTAAGCAATTACTATGGCTTAATTGAAACATGTTTCATAACTAGATATATTTATAAATGGGATAAAGGCTAATTTTTACATTTGTCCAGAGCTCTTCTACCCGTTCCACTATACACACAGGCTATCATCTTATAAAACACTACTGATTGTACACTTTGCTGAGAGCTTTGCACTGTCGGGGTGCGGTCACCACAAGATGTTCTCCTTTTAATAACAAACAGATTCTGCTCCATGCTGGAAGTGGTGTGAATCATCGCAGGAAGGAGGAGGGGATGCCAGCTACAAAACTCCACTAAAGGAAATTTACCACCCTGGCGGTTTCTGAGAAATGTCTGGGAGTTTGAAGCAGCAGATTGAGTATTCTATAACAAGTGTGGTAACCCCTAGCAACCAAGGAACAGTTGTGCTGTACTTTGAAGTGGATGAAATGTACATGTTGGTTACTCATCGTGGCTTGTTGTATTGTGCTGTACAGTAAAGATAAGCTTTACAGCTGGAAGTTAAAGTGAAAAAATATCAATTTATGAGCAGAAACCTAGAAGTGTGATGGTAGAAAAAAGTGCTCCATTGAGTCTGCCCCATTTTTTTTATTTATATATGTTTTGTGTTTTTTATAGATCTGTTTGTCCCAAGCATGTTTGAATCCACTTGACTGACTGACTCACTGAAAAGTCTTTTTTTTTTTTCTTTTAAAGGGGTTGTAAAGGTTCATGTTTTTTCACCTGAATGCATTCTATCCATTCAGGTGAAAAAACATCCGATGATTACTGCTCCTTCCAGCCCCCCATTTTACTTACCTGAGCCCTGGAAAGTCCCGCGTCGCGCACGCGCTCGATCATTGCCAGGGCTTCTCGGCTCTTCATTGGATAGATTGATAGCAGCACAGCCATTGGCTTGCGCTGCTGTCAATCAAATCAATGACGCGGGCACCGGGGGGCAGGGCTGAGTCCTGCAATTGGATGCCGAATACAGGACTCGGGAGCGCACACGCAAGGTAATCCCTTTGGGAGAGCGCTTCCCAGAGGGGGTTATCTGAAGCGCGGAGGAGAATAGAGAGCCGGAGAGGGACCCCAGAACAGCAGGTTCGGGGCCACGCTGTGCAAAACAGTGTAGGTAAGTATATGTTTGTTATTTAAAAAAATCTAACCTTTACAACCCCTTTAATTCATTTGGTATGTTAAAGAGGAGGGAAAGGATGAACTAAAGAAGACAAAATTTACGTAGATAAAAAAAATCACCTTTAACACATTTCATTTGGATTTGGTTTTACACCCGTTTACCCCACATTCAGGGCTCCCCACTGAGCTGCAGGGAATCAATGAATGTCAGCACCTGAAGTATTTGGAGAGCGACACGTAGACCGTGAAGAAGCGCTGCAGCGCTTTGACCTGTGCTAAAAACGCAGGGTGAACATGTCTCCGTCTATGAATGAGACCCTCCCACTTCCACAGCTAAGAATATACAATGTGCACCTTGTCTGCACACAAGGGAAACACAAGATTCCACTTGCCTGGAATTTTCAGGACTGGATTACTCATAACTGACAATAATCGGATTGCACAGGTAACAAAAAGAAATGGAATGTGGAAAGATTCAGACAATCAGCTGATGAGATAGATGGCCCTAGATGACCTCCTGCCCTCCCCTATCCTCACGCTCACTAACTGCGCCTGATTCTCTGTGCTAGACAAAATCATGTGTCTGTTACATGACTAGCTGACATCCAGTATATCTGCATACACAGATATATGTGCAATATTATCACCTCCATCCCACTCACCTATTCACCTACATTCCTGCTACTAGCACTTTAAGATGATAAACAACACCTCTTAACAGTAAAAAATAAATAAAAAATGTGTGCTGTGCTTTTATATATATATATATATATATATATATATATATATATATACACATACATATAATCTCAGATATGGAAAATATTACAATTGTGCCATCATATCAAGAACTACATACTCAATGTCAAAAAATGCTCAAAAATAGTGAACAAACAATACATAATGAATTCTACATTAATGTCCACAAGTAACTGCCCATTTTCCACTCTTGTTCTGTGAGAAACATTATAAAATTTGGTGCAACTTCCACCAACCCTTGTGAGCCTGCTGTCACCTTAATGGCTTGACCTTTAAACTTTAAAAGGTCCTAGGAGCACATGTTCCCTTTAAAGCTGGGAAAAAGCTATAACCACAGGTAATAAATCAGAATCACTCCATACATGGACTTTTCTGGCTAAAGGTCTGTGCATGGAGTGATAATGATTTATATCTGTGGTTATAATGTCTTTCCGGCCTAAAAACGAACACGCTTAAGGCCTTTTATAGTTTAGAGGTCTATCCAGGGCGAGGGTGTGCCCACAGGGATTGGTGCGGGCCACACCAAATTTTCTAATACAGTAAAACCTTGGTTTGTGAGCATAATTAGTTCCAGAAACATGCTTGTAATCCAAAGAACTTGTATATCAAAGCATTTTTTTTTACAGGGTATAAAAGAGAAGAGAGGCACCTCTAAGGCCCCGTACACACGATAGAATCCATCCGCAGATAAATCCCAGCAAATGGGTTTCTGCGGATAGATCCTATGGTGTGTACACGCCAGCGGATCTGTTTCCGCGGAGAAATCTCCTCTGGGATGGATTTCAGCAGATCGGATATTTGCTGTGCTGCACAACAAATCCATCTGCTGGAATCCATTCCAACGGATGGATCCGCTCGTCTGTACAGACTTACCGGATCCATTCGTCCAAAGGGATTCCCCGCACGCGTCGTAATGATTTGACGCATGCGTGGAATTCCTTATATGACAGCGTCGCGCCCGTCGCCGCGTCATAATCGCGGCGACGGCGCGACTCGTCATCGGCAGAGGATTTCCGCGCGGATTTCAATGCGATGGTGTGTACACTCCATCCCATCGAAATCAGCGGAAATCTTTGAGAGGATTTATCCGTGGAAACGGTCCGCTGGACCGTATCTGCGGATAAATCCTCTCGTGTGTACGGGGCCTTAGTGTCGCAATTAGTTGCTAAATGTTGTACCTTCATTAAATGTAACCATATTGCTACACTTAGAGGCTCCTCTCTTTTTTTTTATACTCAGTTGTGACATGACGCTACTCTTATATCAAGACATTGCTTGTATATCAAGGCAAAATGTATTAAAATATCTTGCTCTCAAAACAAGTTACTCTCAAACCAAGGTTTTACTGTATGTTTTTCACAGAACAAAAGAGTAAGATGGACTGTTACTTAGGTAATTCACCTATATATGGATGTTAATTTAAGATTGAGGGCTAGATCCACAAAGAAATTACGCCGGCGTATCTATTGATACGCCGCGTAATTTCAAAATTCCCGCGTCGTATCTTTGTTTTCAATCCTCAAAACAAGATACGACGGCTTCTGGGTTAGATCCGACAGGTGTACGTCTTCGTATGCCTTCGGATCTAAGATGCAATACTTCGGCGTCCGCTGGGTGGCGTTTTCCGCGTTTTACGACGATCCACGAACGTACGCGCGCCCGTCACATTTTCTAACGTCGTCTGTAGTCGGCTTTTTCCGGCGTATAGTTAAAGCTGGTATTTTGCGGCGTATACATAGAATTGCCATGTTAAGTATGGCCGTCGTTCCCGCGTCGAAATTTTAATTTTTTTTTTTTTTTGGCGTAAGCCGTCCGTGAATAGGGATGGACGTAAGTCACGTCTAAGTTAAAAAAAATTACGTCATTTCGCGCAAAGCACAGCGGGAAATTCCTGGACGACACATGCGCATTTCATTCGGCGCGGGGACGCGCTTCATTTAAATGAAACCCGCCCCCAACCCGCCCAATTTGAAATCCGCCGCCAGAAATACACTACGCCGCCGTAACTTACGGCGTGAAATCGCTGAGGATTCGAAAATGCGCCAGGTAAGGTACGGCGCTGTAGTGTAGCTGTAGTGTATCTCTGATACGCTGCACCGATCTACATGTATGTGGATCTGGCCCTTAGTATTTATTGTTTGTTCACTGTTTTGAGCACTTTTTTGAGCATTTCTTAATTTAGCACAATAATAATATTCAGCATATATATATATATATATATATATATATATAGCAATTTTTTTTCATTTTTAGGCAATATTTTTTTTCAATTGCCATATATTGGGACTGACATCCATAGCACAATGACCTCTCTTTCTCTTCTGCTGATCCCTATCTGCTCAACATGGAAATTAATGGCAATAGCTCTTTAGATTAGCAATGGGTGAGTGATACGAGCAATGTTTTGGGAATCAAACACTTGTAGCGCCCCCATACTTTTAGTACGGGCGTTACACTAAAATTAGTGGGGAATGGGAGGCTTAATCACTCCCGTTGACACCCCTGGGCGGCAGTTGGCGCTAGAGGGGTTCTGGGGGATCCACCTCTTCAGCAGCCAATTAGTTTTTTTTTTCCTCGTTGGGCATGCTGGGAGGGGGATATATCTGTGGCGGACGCTTTTGGCTGGTTGTTCTTGCGGGCCCGAGTGAACAAGTGCGGTACCCACCTTCAGGGTACGCGCATCCATGGGCCCCGCCACCGCGTCCTGCCACGCCAAAGTCGTGCACCATGCACCTTAATTAGAGAGGGACCCCAGCGGCTTGCTGGGTCCCAGACTGTTGCTGAGAGGATCCCCAGGCTGGGAGCTGTGCGGTGGGAAATGGCTCTGGAGAACCTAGAACCAGAGGTTGTCCGGAAGGCCTAGACGAACCACCGGGGATCCAGTCGCCGTACTGTATGACAGGTATGCTTAAACTGTCAGTGGGAGAGGCCTGTATCCTCCCAGTGATTTTTTGCAAGTGACGCTCCGGCTGCCAGGCCTGAGATAACTGCCTGTCCGGGGGCACTTTACCCGTCCTGATTGGGTGGCGACGAATTGATCTGCATCATTGCTGGGAGCAGGCTTGCTCTCTCCAAATATCTATAGGCCTGATACTAAGGTTTCCCTACGCTCATCAGCCTTTTTTTCCTGTCGTGTGTCTTGTTGATGTTGGCCAGTTTGGGCCTTGGAATAAAGCTTTGAAACTGAATTTGTGTCTGGACACTTGCTCTTTTTTCACACTCATAGAAGTCACCCCTAGACCAAGTCAAGAAGGTAACTTAGAAAGCCGATTTTGAATCAAACAGCGACTCCTTCGGGGGTAGCACTACACACTCTTCCCCCCGCTCATGTGACAGAGAAACATCAAACTTCCATTTCTATATTGAACTGAAATGGCATGCAGCGCTAAACCTGACATAGCCTATCATTGCTGACCTACTTGTGAAAATGTAAATTGCTTGGCTCTTATGCTGAGCCTGTGGTTTCACTGTGATAATCTGACCCGAGACAAGCAGGCAGTGAGTGATCTCCACACATGTGCTGGGTCTTGGACTTAAACTACTAAAGCCATTCAGGACTTCACTCTATATAAATATGCCCTTCTAAAATATAATTCCTGCCTCTATGCTGTCAAACAAACCTACTTTGTCTCTTATTAATACCTTGTCATCCAGTCCCCATCAACTCTTCTCTACCTTAATTTCTCTGCTATGTCCCCCACCCCCTCTACCCTCTAACTCACTCACTGCCCAAGAGATTGCCAATCACTTCAAAGTAAAGATTGATGCAATACGTGAGGACACCCCCACTGTGCATACATCTTCCCCACTCAACATACCTTGTCTAACAACACAGTCAACACTCTCCTCTTTTGAACTGGCTACTTCTGAAGAGGTTACAAAGCTTTTCTCAGATGCCCAACTAACCAATTGTCCCTGAATCCTGTTCCCTCACAACTACTACGATCACCCTCCTATTCTATCCTATGCTCTCTCACATCTTTAATCTCTCCCTCTTTAGTGGCACTTTCCTATCTTCTCTAAAACATGCACAGATTACTCTCATACTTAATAAGCCCTCACTGGACCCCACCAACCTGAACAACTTAGGACCCATCTCATTGCGCCCATTCACCTCTAAACTTTTAGAACCCTTCGTCTACAACCTTCTTAGCTCGTACCTGATTGAAAATAACCTTCTTGACCCCTTACAGTCTGGCTTTTGCTTGCAGCACTCCACAGCAACTGCCTTACTAAAACTCAGTAATGATTTACTAACTGCTTACTGCTAAAACCAATAGCCAGTAATCCATACTAAGAGTTTGACCTCTCTGCGGCCTTTAATACTCTTGACCGCCCTTATTTCTCAATTAACTCTGTTCCCTTGGCCTCCAAGATTCTGCACTATGCTGGTTCTCCTCTTACCTGTCACAGTGCTCCTTCAGTGTTACCTACAACTCTGTCTCCTCCTCTCCACTTCCTCTTTCTATAGGGGCACCCCAAGGCTCTGTTCTTGGGCCCCTTTTTTTCTCTATCTACACCTTCTCCCTTGGTCACTTGATAACCTCCCACGACTTCCAATACCATCTCTACTTCGATTAAATCTATCTCTCTACTCCTTACCTCACCCTTTAAGTCTTCTCTCGCATTACTAACTTACTAACTGACATATCAGCATGGATGTCGCACCACTTCCATAAACTATGGTAAATCTTTCTAAAACCAAGCTGCCCGTGCCCCCTCCCCTGACTTTTCCATCAAAATCAATAATGCAACCATCAATCCCTCCCCTCATGCAAGGGAACTAGGTGTAATCCTAGACTCTGATCTGTCCTTTCAGCCCCAAATACAATTTTTTTCAAAAGCTTGTAGACTTCACCTTCGTAACATCTCTAAAAATCACCCCTTTTTAACGAATGAAACCACCAAGCTACTCATTCACACCCTTATTATCTCTCACCTTGACTATTGTAACTCCCTCCTCATAGACCTACATCTCCATAGACTATGCTCTCTTCAGTCTATTATGAATGCTGCTGCCAGACTCATGTACCATACCAACTGCTCAGTGTCTGCCACCAATTCCTACACTTGCTTCTGATTGCCCAGTGAATTAAATTCGAAATACCAACTACAGCATACAAAGGTATTCACAACTCTGCCTGGAGCTACATCACCAATCTTGTCTCCAGATATCACCCGAACTGTCCTCTCGCTCCTCTCAAGACCTTCTGCACTCAAGCTCCCTTGTCTCCTCCTCCCATGCTCATCTCCAGGACTTCTCCAGAGCGTCTCTCATACTCTGGAACTCTCTACCTCAATTTGTCAGGATTCTACTCTGACTGCCCTCAAGCGATCCCTGAAAACTCATCTCTTCGGGGATGCCTATCACGCCTTTAACTAACTCATTCCCATCCTATAACCTTTTATACCACTTGTCCACCCTATTAGATTGTAAGTTCTTCTGAGCAGGGGCTCTTGTATTTTATTGTATTGTAATTGTATTGTCTCCCTTTTATATTGTAAAGCGCTGTGTAAACTGTTGGTGCTATGTAAAACCTGTATAATAATAGAATTAATTGGATTAACATAACAGTCATGCAACTAGATATGTTATTAAGAAGTTTAGCATAGCAGCTGCCATGATTTTTTGACTACACTGGGAGCTTGTACAAAGAGACGTGATAAGTATGTACAATTTGCAGATTTTGCAGCTCCACCATTTCTCCACCATCCACTTACATCCCACGATAGATGCTTTGTCCTTGCTGGTTCTGTAGTCGTGTTTTAGCCAGATCTATCGGGAAGACGCAGGTGACTCCCACCAGACCGGCGATCCCGCCGTTTATCAGTTTAGCCGGTAAGCTGTAATACAGAATTATTCCTATTAAGAGATATCTGAAAAAGCAGGCAGAAATATAAACTTCCAGAAACCTGCAGGCCTGAAACACTGCGATTGGGTTTCTTCCACTAGAAAATGCACCAGTTCTCTGAAGTATGCCCTACTATCAGCTGCCAATCACTGGCAACCCCGGAATTCTGAAAAAGGAATGTGGTCCATTTTCAACTGTTGCTTAAAGCTGGTCATGTAAACTCCGAATAACTGCCACTAGTGATTTCCAACTAGCTGTAACCAGTAACTGGCCAAGTGGTTTCCCATCACTGACTGCAAATTGTCATGAGAACTCTCATCAACTACTACCGGAAACTGGCATTGTGATCACTCATCAACTACCACCTGGAACTTGCCTGTGATCTCTGACACCTGCAAATCCCTGATCATCTTTCACCTGGAAAGTCATTTTATCTCTATGTAACTGTACCCCACATCTGGACATGTGATCTCCTTTATAATACTGGTTATTTTGCTGAGAATGATTCGACAGATATTCATCCTCTAAACATATGGCTAGCTCACAAATGCGTAATTAGGGGAGAATTGATCTCTTTGGCTGCTAGGAGAAATAAATTGAGACAGACTTGCATTAATACTCTCACAAATCGAATCAATTTCTTGGAAAATAAACATAAACAATCATTGGCTAAGGATACCCTTACAGAACTTCTAAAAGTCAGAGAAGAACTTCTATTGTTACTGGAAAAAAAAATTAAACGCAATCTAAATCTATCACAAATTTTTTTTTAAGTATTTGGCAACAAGAGCAGTAAACTTCTAGCTAACTCCCTTAATTCGAAAAATTAAAAAAAACATAACAACATATATTCTATCTCTAATTCTAATGGGCAGATTTACAACAATTCTACTGAAATAGCGAACCATTTCCAAAAATTGTATTCCGATCTGTATAATTTACCCACTATTACCCATCCAAAAAATTCACCTAATAGAAATGATTTGATCTCTGATTTTTTGAAATCATATAGTCCTAAACCTATTAATTCTGAAGTTGCTGAAAATCTGGAAAAACCTTTAGATTTATCTGAAACCTTATTAGCCCTCAAACAACTTAATACAGGCAAAAGCCCGGGACCAGATGGCTTTACAGTCAATTACTACAAGACTTTCATGGAAGCGATTATCCCAAATTTTTTAAAAGCTTTCAATTCCATTCCTGCTCCCCCAACTATTACCAAAAATCTATTGGAGGCTCATATAGCAGTAATCCCTAAACCAGATAAGGACGTAACGCTAGTTTCCAATTATAGGCCAATATCACTCCTAAATGTGGATATAAAATTGTACGCAAAAATGATTGCCAATTGCTTGCTACCCTTGTTGCCTAGTATTGTCTCCCTGGATCAGGTAGGATTTATTCCTCGCAGGGAGGCAAGAGACAATACTACAATACTACAAAAGCAATTCTTATTCAAAATTGGCTTCAGAACTCTAAATCACCAGGATTTTTATTATCCCTCGACGCAGAAAAGGCCTTCAAAAGGATAGCCTGGGACTACATGCAGGAAGCACTAAGAACTCTAGGCATAAAAGATCGTTTACTTCAATTTATTCAATTATTGTATTCATCTCCCACGGCCAAAATCAAAGTTAATGGCGGACTGTCGGAGGCCTTCTCTGTGTCGAACGGCATGAGGCAAGGATGCCCACTTTCACCAATAATGTTTGTGCTCATCTTGGAACCATTTCTGTGTAAACTAAGAGCGAATAATGATATTATGGGTATCACTATTAAAGAAAAAACATATAAACTGGCAGCATTTGCGGACGACATCCTTTTATTCCTGTCCAACCCTATCACTACAATCCCCAATTTACTAAAAGATTTTTCCCTATTTCACAATATCTCTAATCTAAAAATAAATTTCGCTAAATCGAGAGCCTTAAATGTTTTTTTACCAGAACCTACGGTTGCCCTATGTAAGCAAAACTTCCCTTTTAAATGGGAGGAGGAATGTTTAACATACATGGGAATTAAATTAACGCCTAATGTGAAAAATGTATACGACAAAATTTTTATACCCATGCTTAATACGGTCAAAAAAGATCTACTTTAATGGGGTTCTGGATTTTTCTCCTGGTTTGGCAGATATAACTAAAATGAACGTTCTTCCAAGATTTATATATCTGCTGCAAACAATCACAATCAAAATTCCTTGCGCTTTTTTCAGAAACTTTAAGCAGATGTGTCTAAAATTTATTTGGAACATGAGACAGCCTAGAATCAGGTGGGATAAACTCATTATCCCCAAACTAATGGGAGGAATAGGATTACCGGACTTACAAAAATACTACTGGGCATGCCATATGACTCGAATTATTGATTGGCATCTTCATAGTGATATTAAGGATTGGATTACTCTAGGAGAATCCTCATACACCTACCATATCCCATCGACACACCTACCATGGATTCACCCCCGTAAACTCCCACAGAGGATCAATTCTCACCCAGTTACCGGAACCACGTTACAAATTTTCAGATCCCTTTGTAAAAAATTTGATATCTCTTCTGTATATGGTCCCATGACCCCATTAATAGGCAACCCAGAAATACCTCTGGAATTGTCTGCCACTGTCCCTATTATTCCACATCAAGATGATATATTGAGGGCCGACACAATTTTAAAACAGGGTTCCATTATCTCATATGAATGCTTCCTTGCTAAACATCCCTACACTAGTATTTCCCAGAATGATTTTGAGACTATTACACAATTCATGAATAAACCCAATATGAGCCATACTTGGCACAGACCTAAGACTCCATTTGAGAATATATGTCTTAAAAAATCTCCCCAAAAACATAAAATTTCCACATTACACGCTTTATTCTATTCAGACTTCGATCTCAAAAAAGACACCGCAAATCTCAAATGGGAAGAGGAATTAAAAATTTCCCTTTCAATAGACCAATGGGAAACTATCAAAAAAATACCCAAAAAAATACGTATGTGTAGCGCTAAAATTAATAAATGAATATCAAAATACCAAAAAATGTGTATAGTAAAAAATAAAACACATATAACATTAATAAATGTTAGACACAAATTGTGAAACATGTGAGATTCCTCTGTAGCGAGGGGTGACAACAGTGTCAACTGGCACGTGAACTGATACACCTAAGGTGGTATCAAACATGAAAACAAAGTCCAACAAAAACTCCTAAGTGTGATGATCCGAGGTATATAGCAAAGTTCATCAACATCCACAAGTCATTCAAGTGAAAAGGTGAATAAATAGAAAAAGCGTGACTCCTTTAACGTGACAATCCCATCACCGGAAAAAGTGCAGGCTTACCGGAACTTGTTGACCACTGGTGGCATATGCCAAAAGAGGTCAGTCAAGGCTTTATATGACGGTTGTCAAACAGCAATCCTTGGCAGGAAGCGTAGGTCCAACTGGTGGGTAGGTCCTTATATGGAATAGGTCCCCAGGAGTAAGCCGGAAGCTATACCCAAACAATCAGCAATCACAGACAGCACATCACCTATCCAAGATGGCGCTGCAGTTTGCACTCCAAGCCTCTATATGAAACAGGAACCTGTAATTTTAGCGCTACACATACGTATTTTTTTGGTTGTTTTGCTTTTTTGAATAAGCCGTGTCAGCAGCTACCATTTACGCACACCTGGCAGCGCAGGGTATCCACTCTCTCAATGGGAAACTATCTTCCGACGATTACACAAGGGTTCTCTAAATGTGCTGACCCAAGAAAATGGATACAAATTGTATTCAAGATGGTATAGAACCCCTTATATTGTTAGTAAATTCAACTCAAATGTATCCCCTTTATGCTGGCGCTGCAAATCTGCTCCCGGAACATTGCTCCATATATGGTGGGAATGTAGTGACATTAAACCCTTTTGGTAAAAGATCCACAACCTGATATATGAAATCACTACTTATGCTCCAGATCATACCGCTCAGCAATACTTATTACACCACTCTACCTTGCCTAACTCTGTTTACAAAGATTCAATAATCTTGCACCTTATCAATGCTGCAAGGCTATGCATTCCCGCTAAATGGATGCAACCTACTCCCCCCTCTATTTCTGATTGGTTATGTAAGGTCCAGCACATAGCAAATATGGAAGATTTGATCCACCAATCTTATAATCCCTCCGGAAAGTTCCATAGCAAATGGGCATGCTGGTCACAATTCATGAAGTCTAGAGAATTCAGATTTTTCATGGACAACTAATATCATATTGGGTTTGCTCACTTTTTCTGTAGGTTTGATCTCTTGTAGTGATTGATTATATGAATATATTGATCTTTATCTCTCATGATTCCTCTTTTTCAATCAGTATTTTCCTGATCTTTTACATAAGGGCTCATTACGCTTTCCCTTTACTTTCCAATTCCCATGTGTTTATTTATTTATTTATTTATTTTTTTTATTTTTATTTTTTTTAATTTCCTCCTCATGTTACAATATTTACTAAAACAAATTTCTAACATGGTTGTATTCCCCCCCTATTTGGGGCTTGTATGATCTTTCGATGGAAAATACTGCATTCTATATAACTTTACCTATACAAACTGTTGCATTGATATGTATTTGTATCTTTTAAAATCCAATACAAATATTTGAAAAAAAAATAATAATAATACTGGTTATGTGGTCACATCAACTGACATCTGACATGTGATCGCTCATTAGCCTCCACCAGGAACTATTCCTGTGATCTTTGATCTACTACCTGGAACTGGGCATGTGATCTCTTATCAACTGACACCTGCAAATTATTTTGTAATTCCCCCCATCATCCTTCACCTAGAACTGGTTGTGTGGTTTCCCACCAACTAGAACTAGTCATGTAATCTCTGTGGGCCAGATTCACAAAGGAGATACGAAATCTCTCAGAGTATCTATGCGAATGATTCATAGAACCAGTTACGCATAGATATCCCTAAGATCCGACAGGTGTAATTGTTTTACACTGTCGGATCTTAGGATGCAGTACCGCGGCCACCGCTGGGGGGAGTTTGCGTCGTAAACCAGCGTCGGGTATGCAAATTAGGAGTTACGGCGATCCACGACGGATTTTCGCGTTCGCTACGTCGCCGCTAGTCTAGTTTCCCGTCGCAAAGCTAGTCGTCGTTTTGGGTGCCTTAACTTTACACAGCAATCGTATTGCTGTATAAAGTATGCCCGTCGTTCCAGCGTCGAAATTTAAAAATTAACGTCGTTTGCGTAAGCCGTCCGGGAATACGGAATTACGCTACGCGCGTCGCCGTTTGAAAAAATGACGTCACTGCGCGCAAAGCACGGCGGGAATTCCGAAACGGAGCATGCGTAGTAGGTCTGGCGTGGGAGCGCGCCCAATTTAAATGGCACACGCCCATTTAAATTACGCGGGCTTACGCCGGAGACCGCCGGCGTAGTTTTCATCGCAAGTGCTTTGTGAATCAGGCACTTGCGATGAAAACTTGCGGCGGTGTAACGTATCTACCATACGTTACGCCGACGCACTTCTACATGAATCTGGCCCTGTGTAACTAAACCCTATATCTTGCACATGTGATCTCCACCAGGAACCAGTCCTGTGATCTTTCATCAACTGCTACCCGGACAGACTGTGTGATTTGTCATAATCTGCAACGGTTAAGGTGTTCTGTTATCACCTGTTATTATCTGACACCTAAATCTGGTCAGGCGATTCCTCCTCAGCTTCCAGTAGAAAAAGGTTCTGTATTCTCCTGTTGCCTGACACCTGGATTTGGGTTATGTGATTTTATATCATCTGTCACACCCCAATAAAAATTCAAATGTAAGGTTTCAGCAAAACTCAATTCACTTGGAGAGGTTGCCTTCAGCAGTGGTACCACGAACGGCATCACGGCCGCAGCATGTGCACAGCCCTGATTGGCTGCATGCCCTTGTTTAGTTGGGAGGTAAAACCGCAGAGAACGAGCCCTTACCCTTAATGTTCCCTATTCTAGGTAACTATAAATCACTTAGTGACAGGTACGGGTAATATATAGAATCACAATGCGTGAAGGGCATTTAAAACAGCAGACGGATAGTATTGGTGACCTTTAGTAAGGTGTGAGAAGTATGATCATTTTATGTCAGCCATCTTTAAATATTAGTTCATTCATTCAAATGTATGGCACTGCCATATTCCATAGTGCAATACAGTAGTGTGACTGACCTGATCTTCTCAGGCATGGTGCCGCTGTTGTACAGGATGGTTGCGGTTTGTTTCTCCTGGCTGCTTAGCTGAAGATTTAAGGTAAGACTAAAATAAATAAATAATGTAAAATACAAATAAAAACAAAAACAGTTCATAGTGACAATATTCATCAGAGCATCACTGAAAAGCAGCTCAAAAAAATATATTTGTGAGAAAACTCCAAATACTGCAAAAAAAAAAAAAAAAAAGCCAGATATCATCTTTGTTTATGTGCATCATAAAACATAAAAAAGTACCCAGGGATCAATCTCACTTCTATGAGCCCGGCATGACTATACAGTCAAGAGGAATTACAATTCTACTAAAGTGAAACATATTGTAACTAATATGTTGGTGTAGTTAAAGTATAAACAGTATCTACGGTACTTTTACGTTTTTTTCCGGAACGTGTTGAACAAACAAAAACAAAAATAAAACATAAACCCCCAAAAAAGCTAAGACTCTCTGATTTTAATTTATAATTGTCTTTATAATTGCCTCAACTTACCGTATTTGTTAAGGTGTAATTCCACGTTTTAATACCAGTGTCCAGAGTGTATATTTTTGCTCATATTGTTCAATATGGTTATAATAACGGTAATAAAGGGGAGTGGTGATAGTGGTTAAAGGAGGTTTGGAAGAGGTAGGTGGTTTCCTTAATGGTCATTATAGGGGGGGAAGAAAGAAAGAAATAAGGCCCAGAGTTCCAAACTACATTCCTGTCAGCCTTTTTGTGAGTGATTAGGCCATAAGTTTGGTATATTCATCAGTAGTGATAAAGTGCTGCCAGCAGGACCATATTTTCCTGAATTTGGAAGGAGTATCATTCGCTTGATGTATAAGTTTATCAATGGACACAGGAGCGATCCATACCAATCACTCTCTGTGCCCAATTCAGAAAAGGAAGGGGCCAGTAAATTACATATTTACTGGCCCCTTCTCCTGCTCTCAGTCCTGACGCTGTGTACCCACAGCGCCTGGCAGAAGAGGAAATCTGGCAGCACTATGGGGCCGGGGGGGCAGGCACACAGGGAGACACAAAGGGGGGTGATGATCAGGACAGGGAGGGGGTCGGTGCGGCGGGGTGGGGGGCAAGACAAGAATGATGCACTGTTTGGCTCTTCCTCCAGCAGTTAAAAGTTGGTTGGAGAGAGAGGAGGAGAAACTGGCCCAGCCACAACCTTCATGCTTCTGCAACAAACTAGGGTGATAGTGAAATTGGTGCAAACTGCGCACCTGCCTGTCTCTAAACAAGAAGTTACGTATTCTATACAGTGGGCAAGGCCAGGACGTAGAATAGGGAGCAGCTTTGGGCCCTTCAGCAGGAAAGGTGCACAAAAAGGGCAGGCACAGTTCATAGGCAGGGTGCATTTTGGCCTTTTTACCTTAGGTGATAAAGGACCTTGCCCTGGCATTGACATTTGGTGTCTGATGGGTTCAGTACAGAGAATGTTGCCGGAGCAGCTTATTTCTGGCTATTGCAATTCATATTAATGTCAGTCAAACAGATGAGGAAGGGGAACGTCACCTTTCCTAGGTTCCCATTTTCACTTAGGTCATCTTTGCTCCTCCCTTGCTAACATTTGGTGCCTCAGCTGCTGGAGACACCTTGTCAGTGTGACAATGTCATAACATGGACGGATAACATCACCTGCGATTCTCTGGCTGTTTCTGACCCCACAGGTGGCAATAAGTCACTCTGGAGGTCGGAGAGGCTTATTACCGTACAGTAGGGTTGCCACCTTTTCTTTAAGTCAAGCCCGAAACTCTTTAGTGGCGCACAGCAATTTTGTTTTATAGTATTAAATATACATATATTTTGCTATTAAATAACATGTCTAATCATATGAAGTTAATAACAAGAGTCCCCCTCTACATCAGAGTCCACAGAGTTCCCCTTTTCCATCTGAACTCACAGAGTTTCCTTTTCACTATAAGTGGGGACTCTGCAAACTCTGATGAAAGGGAGAACTCTTTGGACTCTGACATAAGGGATGCTCTGGGAACCCTGATTAAGGGGGAACAATGAGAACTCTGGTGTACGGAGAGGACTCTGATGTAAGGGGGAACACTGTGGCATCTGGTATAAACGGGAACTCTGATGTAAGGGATGCTCTGAGAACCCTGATTTACCTTAGTGTACTCACTCAGAGGCAGGAGAGAAAAGAGGGCAGACTTCAGTCACAGACAGGGATGGATGGTGAGCTAATCTCCCCCTTGGCAGTCAGCACCTCTCATCCAGATGTATCTGAGGCTGCTGGACTTTCCCCCACTTTCCTTTTCTGAGGCACAGCCCTGGGGGTTGGAGTGTGGGCAGACACAGAGGGTAGGGGTGGGAGAAACGGGTGCAGATCGAGCCCTCTCTCTTCTCCCATCTGCCTGTGTGTTGGGGGGGGGGGGGGTTGTTAGTACTGGCTTTGGGCAGCATGAAAGAGAGTGTAGCAGACACAAAAGACAATAACCCGGAAACCCGGACGCATGATTCCAAATCCGAATTGTCCGGGTGAATCTCGAACAGATGGCAACCCTTCTGTACAGGTACAGCCTGGTGGAAGATCTTCCTGTGAAGTAGATGAACCATTTTCCTTGGTTATGGTGAAGTAAGGAACACCGTACATTAAGAGCATTAAAGGTTAAATGCTCATGGAGACATGAAAAGCACATTTACTAATGCAATATTTCACTCCGCCAGCAGATAGGCACTCCTCTATGCTCCAGCAGTGGACTGTTCATCAGCGTCCTCACATCCAGCCACCAGAGTGTAGGGTAGAGGAGGCCAAAGCAGCATGGAGAAGCCTGCAGGAGCTTAGGGATGGGTAAGTAAAACTGCTTTTCCTAGTCCCCTAATCATAAATAAGCATTTAATCCTCGCTGTGCAGGGGCATCCCCACGCCAAGGTCAAATTTTTATATTTCCTGTGTGCTTTAAGTGTGCTCAGAAACTACAGATGGGGGCAGAGACAAGACCAGTCACCCTGTACAAGAAGGGAAAGGAGCAATGACCAGTCTTTATTGCAGGAAGTTCCTGCACAAAGGTTAAGGTTTCACACTGGATGACTGCATAGATCTGGAAGAAATACACAAAGCACACCAAGATTCAAGGAAGAATACTTGTGATTTTTATACTTGGACAACATTTGCTTATCCTTCACTTCATATTCCTGATATGTGACTATCATGTACTTGTATGAGAAAGTATCCTGTTCTATTTGTATTGCTTCCTTTATGTGAAATCCCTGGTGCTCCTGCTAGTCCCCTTGCTTTCCTATAAAAATACAAAAAACAGACTACACTATACAGGAAGACACAATGGCCCGGATTCACAAAGCACTTACGCCGACGTATCTCGAGATATGCCGCGTAAGTGTAAGTATGCGCCGTCGTATCTATGCGCCGTGCCCATAAACTGAGATACGCCTGAAAATAGGCTTCATCCGACCGACGTAACTTTCCTACGCCGGCGTATCGTTGGCGCATATGTACGCTGGGCGCATTTGCCGCTCCCATTGATTTTCTATGCACATATGCAAATGAGGGAGATACGCCGATTCACGAACGTAGTTGCGCCCGGCACATAATATACGTGATTTGCGTAAGACTTACGTCCGGCGTAAAGTTAGTCCCCATATAGGAGGCGCAAGTCATGCAAAGGTATGGACCAGGGAACACAGCCGTCATATTTTACGTCGTTTACGTGGTACATGAATAGGGCTGGGCGTAGGTTACGTTCACGTCGTAGGCAGTGATTCGACGTATCTTAGGTAGTAGTTCCGACGTGATTCTGAGCATGCGCACAGAGATGCGTCCACAAGACGGCGCATGCGCCGTACGTTATTCGTAACTTTATGACGCTCAGTCCTTCATTTACATGGGGTCACGCCTCATTAGAATGGCTCACGCCCACTTCTACCTACGCTGGCTTACGCTGAGGAAACCCAGAGTATCTTTAACAGCGACTGGGGGCGAGTGCTTTGTGAATACTGTGCTTGCATCTGTGCGATGCGCCGGCGTAGCGTATATTAGATACGATACGCCCGCATAAATATGCGCCAATGTATGTGAATCCGGGCCAACATTGTCAGTTTTCTAGTTATGCCTTGAACTTATTGTGCTCTCCTCCAATAATCAGACTTGTGCTGCCACGCCCCCACTGCACAGCCATTCACTGGGAAGCTCAGTGTGCTGCTGCTTATTTTCCTCCCCCCAGCTCTTATGCTGCTGAGACCAGAGGGATTGTGATCGCTTATAAAAAATGGAAAAATGGTATTTTAAACTGAATGGGTTATTTTACAAAATGATCGTTTACAATCACTTCCACACCCTATCCAAAACTAAAAAGAAAATAATTTTTGGCTATTTGTATGCTTCAAATAAATGTATTTTTCACCACCTATGCCAACCATTCATATTTAGGAAAGGTTGGACCGAGGCACCTAGGGGGATCAATAGTTGTCTTTTACACGGCCAGTTCTGTACCGTCATGGGAACTCGGCGACCAAGTGACTGGCAGGCAGGTGACCACAGCAAACACTCTTATCTAAAGGGGATGAGAGGATAGGACTGGACCTCAGATATGTCAGCACCTCTTCAAAGCCCCCTGCACACCAGCCAACAATGTTTTATCTTGTGACATGAATTGCAGAAGTGGGACCTTTGTCCTAGTGACTTTGTCAGAGGACAGCTGTACCCAACACAGCCAATGACGAAATCAGGATCCAAACGCTCTAGGTCATCCCATTTACCAAAATCAGGCTGGCATTGTATTTTAAGCTCAAAAGAAATCCGATTTTTTTTCCCTTTCCACTCCCCCCCCCATCGACATGTTTTCATTCCATACCTTATTTTAGACCCAGTGATTCCACGACTGGGTCTCTGTGCATCTCTATGCAATGAAGGCAGGTGATAGCTGGTGAGAGGGATCAGCATGGTGCTGTACATAACTTCCTGAAACCATCACAGCAATTTGCCTCAGTACACCTCTCAAGAGCCCTCAGCCCCATTGCAAACAATGAGTGCACTGGCTTATAGTAGGAGTTATGCAAGTATCAAAATGGCTTTATGGGCTGATGTCATTTTGGAGGCAAACCGTCCTAGGTAATGCCCACATGGCATGCTGAACCTCTATGATTGAAATAACTTCAATCGAATGAATTAAAGAGTAGACAGGGGAACCTCAAGGTGGGGAAGAAAAGCTTTGATGCTGGACGTCCTCCAGCCAGACAATAAGGCAGAGTCTATCTAACTTGCTGCAGTTTTTAATGCAAAGTGTGAGAAGCTCACAGTGTGCAATGAAATCAGAGAAAGAAATATCAGTAGAGGACAAGAGCCTGTACAACGGTGCAAGACTGAAGGAGACACTGGGGTTTATCTTTAAATTGCAGTGTGTCTCACCAGAAGCTTGCCTGTAGTGGCCTTCAATGGGATTACTGGACAGGAAGTTATCTGTGGGCACTCAGATGTTATCTTCCAGGGACATAACTTTTCCTTAAAGTGTATCTAAACCCAAATCTTATTTAGTTTTTTTTGGGAGGGGTGTCAGGTTTTTATTGCTGTCTTTGTCCCCACAGGGAAGAACGCAAAGGTAGTGCATTTTGAACGCGGGGCAGGAAACGCACACGGAACACACCTTTCCCACACTGTTCCTGGTCTTAACTGGCCTGGCTGGGTTCACACTTGTGCGATGCGGGAACCCTGAGAATCCACTGCGGCTTCCCGCATTGCACCCAACTCGCACGGCAGTTCACACTGCCATAAGCGAACTGCTGAGGAGTGTCAATACACTGTTAATGACACCCCCATTTCAGTTTGCATACTGTCAGTTCGGAAATGGATTGGTGTGAACACCCATGTGATCCGATTCTGGTGCGGACCAAAAAAAGGGTCCTGATGCGAGTTTAGTCCGAATGCAATGTGATTTCAGGCATACTATCTGTAGTATGCAATTGCAGTGCGGTGCAAATCACATGCGATATCGCACAGCGCACTAGTGTGAACCGGCCCTTAATGAGACTTCAAGGTATCTACGGTAATGACAATTACTATTTTTCAGGTGGATGCAAGAAAGTGAGACCAAGAGACCCAATTCCCACTGCTCTTAGCAACCAATCAAAATCCCTGTCCAATTTGCATAACATGGCTGCAACTATAAACGTTGGAAGCCCATTGGTTGCTAGGGGCAACAAGTCATTTTTCTTACAGTGCATAGAGGGAACCTCAGCCATTTTGTGGACTCAATTAGAAAGCCTTTAATAATTGAATGCTTATATGAGGCCTGATCATAATTTACTTCATACACTCTCACAGATACACTTCAATGTGCCCTGAGCTTGCCTCATATGACAATAATTAGTGATATCTCTGGATGAAACCTCCCCCATTGATGAGAGGGGCCCCATCAGGGCATGACAGGGTTACCCGATGGTGCCCCATTACTGGCGCCACAGTATTGGTGTACAATGTCTTTGGGCATGCTGCCCTCTGGCCTGGCTGCTCCACAATGAACGGAACAAAAACCCATAGCCATGGAAACCTTTTGCTGTGCTGCCCATTGCCATGGAGACCATCTAGCTGCAGTGTCAGTCCAAATCTAGGCCAGGCCACAAGCCTTTGTAACAATGTGCCAATGAAGGGGACACTGAGGCGGCCTTATCCCTCTCCCTTCAGCTTTCTCATATTATCTCCACTGTCCCCACCCACTGCGCATGAACTGTTCCACAATCGCCAGGCAACACAGCAGGTTCCACGTGGATAATGGACTCTGTTTTATTGTATTTCAAAATGTTTTTAGAATGTTCTGTAGCGAATTGTGTTAATGAGTGCCAGAGAATTGCTTCAGATCATTGCATTGTCTGCCTTAGCCACCCTGGCAGCCCGCCACTGACATCAATAAAACATGCCTGGGTGGTGAAGGCTCATGAGGAATATATACAGTATGTTATTTTATTTCTTCATGGGTTGGGCAATGCAAGTTAGTATACTATCAGAGGGCCTGCTGGGGCTTGTGGTTCCTTTGCAGCACTAAAGGTCACGCTGTGGTCTATTAATGCAACAAAGGGTATAGATCGATTTGGAACAATAGTGGTAGCCTTATGTCTATGAAGGGGATTACATTTTTAAGGATGAAAATATACAGTATTGCCTGTTCCCTCCTACAACAAACACTTAAAGGCATAGTTCACCTTTCCTGGGCAAGTAAGGGGTGTCTGTAGAGAAAAGCAGCTTTGACCAAAGTTGGCTAATGCCCTTTGCTATAGGTGTAGGCCATTTAGGTACCTTGTGAAGCCTGACTGGAAAACTCCCATTTAGGTACCTTGTGAAGCCTGACTGGAAAACTCCCATGGATTGCATTATCCTGTCCTGCCTTAATGCTAGGATGTTACCAAGAGACTCCCAGTTTATACTGTTCACTTCCAGCATCACAGAAGCAAGCTCTTCCTCCGCTTCCATCCCCCTCACATTCAATTTCTCTCCCCTGATCCAGTAGCTCTGAGCTTTCCATTTGGGAGCTTGCACCTGTGATGGTGGAGGTGAGCAGTAACAGCTGGGAGTCTCTTAGCAACATCCTAGCAACCTGGCAGGACGGCATAACATAATGCGACCTCTGGGAGTTTTCAAGTCAGGCTTCATCAGGTATGTAAATAGCCTACACCTATAGCAAAGTCATTATTTAACTTTGGTCAAAGCTGTGCACAATTAGTTTTTCTCCACTCACACCCCTTACCTGCAGAGGCAGTTATTATTAAAGGTGAACTGGTTTGTTCCATGGTAGCTTCAAAATGTGTCTATACTTTCCCAGTGTAGTCTTGCGTCTTCTCCATCACCCTGAAATAGGACTGTTTTAGTGCTATTTTGCTCTCAGCAGGAGTATTTTGTGGGGAATTTACCCAATGTGGATAGAAAGACACTATTGAAAAGCACAGGAGGAAACTAGCTAGAAAGGCAATGGGGCAGGGGTGCGTTAGCGGTGTATACACCGCTCCCAAAACGCCCAACCCATTGAAATGAATGGGCAGTGCTGCCGAATTCCCTTCAAAGCGATTCGGCAGCGCCGCAACACGCACACTTTTAACCATTTGTTCAGCCGCTAGCGGGGGTTAAAAGCGTCCCACTAGCGGCCAAAAGCGCCCCTAAAACGACGGTAAAGCGATGCTAAAACTAGCAGTGCTTTACCGCTAACGCACCCCTGCCCCAGTCCGAAAGTAGCCTAAGAGGGGAAGTGTGTTACTGGTCAGATCACCAGGGGAAAATAATAATTAAAAATACAAAATAAAAAGGAAACTAATGCAGCCACTATATTTGGAGCTAAACTAAAAACTCCTATCCTTAAGCCCTGGTTCACACTGGTGCGATTTGACATGTCAAATCAGCGGCATATGCCGGGAATGGCAACGACCTAATTGGTGCAACGCCATATCTGCGGCGTCGCGATTTACATTGACATCTGTGCCGAAACCTGCACAGATGTCTCTGAAATCGCAGCCGAAATCGGAACTGACAAGTGAGAGCGAAATCGTGCAAGTTCAGCTGAAATCGCACAGCTTCACTCCCGCAGCTCATTGTGAACATGGGCTTACAGCCAAGGATGTTGCCATCTAACCTATGTTTAATCTGCATTTGCCATGGTGCTGCATGTGAGCAGTTATGAAAGCAGCCATTTGATGGCTTGACCATTTAGTTGAGAGCACAAGCAACTGTCACAATTATCATTCACGGGCGGCATGTCTTGAATGTAACAGTTTTGGTTAGGTAAATGGATGGGTTTAGTTCCGTTTTAAGGATTGGTATGCAGCTGCAATGTATTAAACTCTTGTCTTTGGGTTTCTTATCATCAACTGTTATGTTGCCTGATATCTGTACAAGCCCTAAAGGTTTACTCTTCTGTCAAGCAGTGAAAGCTCAAATGTAGTTTTTTGTCGCAGAGGAGTTGTCTCAACAGAGGAACCTCCCACAATCCTTGCGATACCTAGCAAGACGTAAGCATTCCGCAGAACACTTAAAGAGCGTGCGCAAACTGATGGGCTGAGACTGCTTAGAGATCCTTTGCACAAAGCTATGTCACAAAACAGGTAGAAGTTTTATCAAAAGCACCTAAAAGTTGTCATCAAGCCAGTAGACTTGTAAAGTTTTTGTCACCACCCAGCTCTGAAAAACAAAGTCAGCCCTGCATTTCCTAATAAGGGGAAGTGGACATTTTGCTGTCAAAATACTTTTTTTGGGGCTTAAAATAAAACATAGAATCATTTAACACAGAGACAACTTACTTTTTTTGGAATGTAGAATTGTTCTTGTGCACGGTTTACTGTTTAGCAGCTCTTCTTCACTTAGCAGATCTGTCATAGGAAAAAAAACAAAAAAAAACAAACTTTAAATAAACTCAAAACTTCCTATTTCTGATGCGGCAGAATCTGATCTCTGCTCTACCTGCTCAGTGTGGTCACCTGGATTTGTCACCCAGAAAGTCCCCAGCCTCTCTTCTCCTTTTTTTTTTTTTCGTAAACATTCAGGATTCCTTTTTGTATTTGCAAATCTCCGGGATTGGCCTCTGGGAGGGACAGGGAAAAAAGGGGTGGAGAGGAGAGAACTGCTCCTGCTATACAATGCCGCCTTCAGTTTAAGGTTTATAGATTATCCCATGATTGCCCTGGTTTCTATATATGGATCTGGCTCACTCTTTATGTATCTGCAAAGTAGAACTCTCCATACATATAAAGTTCTGGACAGTTTTCTGCTTCTTGATGCACAGCAAAAAATGGATGTTCCTGAAACAGTCTGTTAATCATTCGCAGAGAAGTGGAAGGAAATCTACTGAGCTGTGTTGTATACAGTATCCAGGAGATTTTGCTGCGTGATGTTGTGTTATGTATATACATGTTACCACATATTAATTCGCTAATCATTAATACATCATTAAATCTACCTTTTAACCACTTGCCTACTGGGCACTTTTCTACCCCCTTCCTGCCCAGGACAGTTTTCAGCTTTTAGTTCCTTCACACTGACAATTGTATGGTCATGCAACACTATCCAAACTAAATTTGTATCATTTATTTGAGACAGATAGAGCATTCTTTTGGGGGTATTTATTTTTTGTGTACTTTTTATTTAGAACAAAGTCACGTGTCACAACAAACATTTCCTGAGTGTCGAGCAGCGGAGTAAAATTGACATGTACACTCCATTCCTTCTTTCCTACTATCATTTTGTGTTATAATGCAGATTCAGGTCTGGTATTCAGGAGTGAATACCTTTTGTTGGGACACTGAGGACAGTGTCTATTCAGGTGGGAGGAGTGTGTAGCGCCTGGGTACTTTATAGTACTGGTGCTAGTTAAATTTAGAGGGAGATCAGAGTGTAGTTAACTAGTTGCCGACCAGCCGCCGCAGTTTTACGGCGGCAGGTCGGCTCTCCTGCACGAGAGCCCGTAGCTATACGTTGCGCGCGTGAACGGCGAGGGGGCGCTGAGCCATGACTAAGCACTAACAGTGTGCGAAACGCGTTGGCTGTCCCTTCTTGTGACTGTATTTTTTGGATTTGCATGTCCAGTTTTTATTAATAAAAGACTACTTTAAGTTTCCCTGGAGTGTGGCTGTCCATTTATCTCCATTTTTTGTATCCTGCCTTGTGAATTGCCAGCACCTTGGACTCCTGAGAGGCTCCTCTAATTGTCTGCAGAGATCCACCTGGAGCGGTGATCCCTCTTTCCATTGACAGGGGAATGTTCTTTCCCTTGTGTCGGTCTTTTCGTTCCATACCGAGAGGGAGAGAACATCTAAAAGTGAGTTGCACAACACTACACTGACACCAGGTCACGTAGACACACAATTCACCCCCCGATCACCCCCCAAATTAACCCCTTTACTGCCTGTCACTGTGTCACCCAGTACAGCAATCATATTTTTTTTTGATCGCTCTACTAGTGTCATTAGTGACTAAAATAATTGTTAGGGCAATTAGTCTTAGGCCCTAATAAGTCTAGGGACCCCCTCTAACCCCCCCCCAATAAAGGTTTAACCCCTTGATTACCCCCTGTCACCAGTGATCACAGTATAAGTGTCACGGGTGCCGCAGTTTAGCTAGTTTATTATTTTAGCTAGTTTATTTTTTATAGCGTCAAGGCCCGCCATATGTTTCCCAATAAAGGTTTAACCCCCCTGATCGCCCGGCCGGTGATCAAAGTTTGGTTTTAGCGCCAGATAGGGTCTGCGTCGCCCCAGGCTGCGTCAGATTAGTGCCAGTAGCGCTAACACCCACGCACGAACCATACGCCTCCCTTAGTGGTATAGTATCTGAACGGATCGATACCTGATCTGATCAGATCTATACTAGCGTCCCCTGCAGTTTAGGGTTCCCAAAAACGCATTGTTAGCGGGATCAGCCCAGATACCTTGTAGCACCTGCATTTAGCCCCTTTCGCCCAGCCCACCCAAGTGCAGTATCGATCGATCGATCACTGTCACAAAACACAAAAACATATAACTGCAGCGTTCGCAGAGTCAGGCCTGATCTCTGCGATCGCTAGCAGATTTTTGGTAGCGTTTGACTCAGTCGCTGACAGGTCAGGTGCTTTTTTACCTGTGAATCTTACTACTGTACCGCTAAATTTAGAGCCCAAAATGGCAAATCGAAGGTATACTAGTGAAGAGACCTACACGTTTCTAAAGCATGACAGATAGTGAGGAGGAGGTCACGCATCTGTCAGATTCTGTCTCAGAATACGATCCTGTAGACGACAGCGGCTCCCTGACAGATAGCTCTGACGACGGAGTTGTGGTCCCTGCCAAGGTCAGGCGTACCAGACCCCGATCTTCTGCTGTCGCTGAGGTGCAAGAACCGCAGGGCTCTCGTATGGAGCAGAGAAGTACTAGCGCCGCTATTCCTTCTGGTGAACTGGCAAGCACCAGCGGCCTAGTACATCCTGGTCGTACATCCAGCACTGCAGTATCACATGGTGACGTGGCGAGTCCCATAAGTGCAGTTCAAGCTGGCGAGGTGGCAAGCACAAGTAGTGTCTCGCTGCCACCAAGAAGACAAAGACAGGCCCGTCGTGCCCATAGTGCCCTTCCTGCTGCATTCGCCAATCCTGATTGGGTACCCACCACTTCTGCAGCACTCGTACTTCCCCCATTCACTGGCCAACCCACAATTCAGGTGGAAACAGTTGATTTTACGTCACATGATTTTTATTCGCTGCTTTTCACCGAAGATCTCTATAGATCTATTGTGGACCAAAGCAATTTGTATGCTGGTTAATACATCGCCGCTAATCCCCAGCTGTCCCTTGCCAGAGATTGGAAAACAATTACGGTTTCCGAATTTAAGATCTTTCTGGGCCTATCCCTCCTCATGGGCATTACTAAAAAGAGTGAGCTGCGGTTATATTGGTCCACGCACCCAATTCACTATATGCCCATTTTCTCTGCCTCCATGGCCAGGACACGATACGAGCAGATCTTGCGGTTCATGCATTTCAGTGACAATGAACTCTGTCGTCCTCGGGGGGACCCTGGATTCGATCGGCTCTACAAAATTCGGCCCCTCGTGAACCACTTCAATGAACGTTTTGCAGCCCTGTATAATCCCCATCAAGTTGTCTGCGTTGATGAGTCGCTGATTACGTTTTCTGGACACTTGTCTTTCAAGCAGTACCTTCCCAGCAAGCATGCCAGATACGGGGTCAAGATGTATAAGCTCTGTGACAGGGCCACAGGCTATACATCTAGCTTTATGGTTTACGAGGGAAAAGATAGCCAAGTAGAGCTGGAGAACTGCCCAGATTACATAGGGAGCGCTGGTAAGATAGTGTGGGAATTATTACACAAGCGTGCCACTTTTTAGTCACCTTTTTGATTATGGAATAGGCGCATGTGGCACCGTGAGACCTAATCGCCGGGGCTTCCCCCAATGACTTGTAGAATCCCTTCTTAGTCGGGGGGAGGGAGCCTGCTTACAGTGTAATAATTTGTTAGCAGTGAAGTGGAGGGATTCACGGAATGTTTTCGTTCTGTCCTCGCTTCACGCAGACACGGCAGTCCAAATTCCTACGGCGACTGGTGTTGTGGAGAAACCCCTCTGTATCCACGAGTACAACCTTAACATGGGAGGGGTGGACCTCAATGACCAGTTGTTGGCGCCGGCCCGTACCTAATTGCCCGTAAGGCCAGACGCTGGTACAAAAAAATGCCTGTTTATTTGTTTCAATTGGCTTTGCTTAACGCTCATGTGCTATACAGAGCTTCCTAAAATTCCAGGAAGAGATCGTCGCAGCCCTTCTGTTTCCAGACGGTGCTGTGCCCCACCTTCCCAACACAAATGTAGTGAGTCGGCTGTATGAGAGGCATTTTCCTTTTGTCCTCCCTGGTACCTCTACCCAAAGAACCCCCCAAAGAGGATGTCGTGTCTGCAGCAAACGCGGATTTAGGCGTGACACCCGCTTTTATTGTCCCTCCTGTCCTGACCAACCTGGTGCCTGCATTGGTGAATGTTTCAAACGCTACCACACACTAGTTGAGTTTTAGCGTAGGGTACAGCACCACACAGTCCTAGGCACACTAACACAGGGTCTCGGAAGATGTGATGGCCATCACATTTTGAGAGACCATAATCTGCAACGTTCAGTTTACAGTTTTTTTTACAGTTTTTATAAAAGTGAAAAAAGTGGAAAAAATATTTAAAAACTCACACAAGAACACAAAAAAATATATAAAATAAAAAATCCAAAAATAGTTGTGGTTGTATTTTTCTCCTCTCTCTTAATTGTTCTCTTATGTTCACTCTCTACTGTCCACTCACTATTGTTCTATATCTATTGTTCTCTCTATTTTTACCATGTTTTATTGTATTTGCTTAGGTATGTTATACTGTAATGTTTGTTTTATTGTTAACCGTCATTTGCTTAGCAGGTACGCCACTCAGTTGCAGCACAGATTTATTTAGCGTGACAGCAACAGCGTTTGCTCCCACGATACATAAAGCCGCGACTCCAACGCTGTAGGAGGTGATTTCACCACCACAGTTAAAAAAAAAAGCATATATACCGAAGCATGGGGGCATTAGGGGCGGAGAAGTGATTTTGCTCCTAATGCCGCGTACATACGGTTGAAATTCCGACGGAGGCTTGCCTGTGGAAAAGTTTGACCGTGTGTACGTGGCATAACTTTTTATGCAGGTATGGTATGTTATACTGTAATGTTTGTTTTATTGTTAACCATCATTTGCTTAGCAGGTACGCCATTCAGTTGCAGCGCAGATTTATTTAGCGTGACAGCAACAGTGCATTAAAATAAAAAAATATGTATTTTTGCCCCAAAAATTCCTTTTGAAAAATCGCTACACAAATACTGCGTGGGAAAAAATGCAACACCCACCATTTTAATCTGTAGGGCCTTTGCTTTAAAATAATATATAATGTTTCTTGCAAAAAAAAAACATGTCTTCATGTAAACAAAAAGTGTCAGAAAGGGCTTTGTCTTCAAGTGGTTAGAAGAGTGGGTGATGTGTGACATAAGCTTCTAAATGTTGTGCATAAAATGCCAGGACAGTTCAAAACCCCCCTAAATGACCCCATTTTGGAAAGTAGACACCCCAAGCTATTTGCTGAGAGGCATGTCGAGTCCGTGGAATATTTTAGATTTTGACATAAGTTGCGGGAAAGAGAATTTTTTTTTTGCACAAAGTTTTTACTAAATGATAAATTGCTCAAACATGCCATGGGCATATATGGAATTACACCCCATAATACATTGTGTTACTTCTACTGAGTACGGGGATACCACATGTGTGAGACTTTTTGGGAGCCTAGCCGCGTACAGAACCCCAAAAACCAAGCACCGCCTTCAGGCTTTCTAAGGGTGTAAATTTGGGATTTCACTCCTTACTGCCTATCACAGTTTCGGAAGCCATGGAATGCCCAGATGGCACAAAATGATGGCACAAAATGACCCCAAATGACCCCATTTTGGAAAGTAGACACCCCAACCTATTTGCTGAGAGGTATGGTGAGTATTTTGCAGATCTTGCTTTTTGTCACAAAGTTTTGAAAATTGAAAAAAGAAAAAAAAATATGTCTTTCTTAATTTTCAAAAATAAATGAGCGCTGTAAAATACTCACCATGCCTCTCAGCAAATAGCTTGGGTGTCTACTTTACAAAATGGGGTCATTTGGTGGGGTTTTGTGCCATCTTGGCATTTTATGGCCTTCAAAACTGTGATAGGTAGTGATAGGTAGTGAGTAGTGAAATCAAAAATGTATGCCCTTAGAAATCTTGAAGGCGGTGCTTGGTTTTCGGGGTCCCGTACGCAGCTAGGCTCCCAAAAAGTCCCACACATGTGGTATCCCCATACTCAGGAGAAGCAGTAGAATGTATTTTGGGGTGTAATTCCACATATGCCCATGGCATGTGTGAGCAATATATTATTTAGTGACAACTTTGTGCAAAAAAAAAAAAAAAAAAATTGTCATATTCCTGCAACTTGTGGCAAAATATAAAATATTCCATGGACTCAACATGCCTCTCAGCAAATAGCTTGGGGTGTCTACTTTCCAAAATGGGGTCATTTGGGGGGGGGGGGGGGGTTGTGCTATTTAGGCGTTTTATGGCCTTCAAAACTGTCATATGTGTGAAATGAAAAATTTGCGCCCTTAGAAATCTTGAAGGCGGTGCTTGGTTTTCGGGGCCCCGTACATGGCTAGGCTCCCAAAAAGTCCTACACATGTGGTATCCCCGTACTCAGAAGGAGCAGCAGAATGTATTTTGGGGTGTAATTCCACATATAACCATGGCATGTGTGAGCAATATATCATTTAGTTACAACTTTTTGTAATTTTAATTTTTTTTTGTCATTCAATCACTTGGTACAAAAAAAAATAATATTCAGTGGGCTCAACATGCCCCTCAGCAATTTCCTTGGGGTGTCTACTTTCCAAAATGTATGACTAAAATTGAGTTTGTTCGATTTTTCTTATAACAAAAAGTAGAAAATATATTTTTTTTTCAAAATTTGTGGTCTTTTTCCGTTTATAGCGCAAAAAATTAAAATCGCTGAGGCAATCAAATACCATCAAAAGAAAGCTCTATTTGTGGGAAAAAAAGGACGCAAATTTTGTTTGGGTACAACATTGTATGACCGCGCAATTACCAGTTAAAGCAGCGCAGTGCCAAATTGTAAAAACACCTCTGGTCTTTAGGCTGACAAATGGTCCGGGGCTAAAGTGGTTAAACTCTGATCCAAATTGTCATGTGCAAAACAGGGTCTCTGTCTCAGCTTGGCTGTGCTGTGGGCTTATTCTGTTGCACTGGGGTATTCTTCCAACCCCCAGTGCTGCAGGTGGCAGCAGTGGAGTCAGGGTTCGGGTTCTCTTTCCCAGCAGCCAATCAGGAGGGTTTGACCTCGCTGTGCATGTTGGGGAGGGGTATTTATGAGGCAGACGCCATTGGTTCTGGGTCTTCTTCTTCGAGTGTGGCAGCCACCTTTAGAGTGACCACATCACGGCGCCCCGGCGTTATGGCCTACCTGGCCAGGGCGTGCATGCCATGTTGGCCCGGAGCATCTGAACAGCGAAGGGGACCCAGTGAGCGACAGGGTTCCCACCTTTGAGGATCCCAAGCTGTATTGCTGTTCGGTGGGGAGTCCGTCTGAGGAGCGCCATTGAGAGGCTGGCGATCCAAAAGGGCCTTGGCAAACCACAGGGGATCGAGGTAGCCAAACACTGAAGGATTGATCACCTGTCAGTCAGTACCTGGGCGACGAGTTGAAGGAGATCCAGGCGTAATTCATCTAAGGAGGATTATCTCCGTAACTACAAATCAGAGAGGGCCTGTGGCAGGGGTTTTTCTCTGAAGTTCACCAAGGAGGGTCTGTGGCAGAGACTTTTCCTCAAGTTCAAGTTTACCAAGGAGGGTCTGTGGCAGGGACTTTATTCTACAAATATTCGAGTTATACTCCGGCTGCCAGATCAGTGAGAGAGGCCTGTCCGGGTACGCTAAACCCACTCACGCAGGAGTGGCGCAGAAAAGTGTTACGCTTGGGAGCAGGACTGTTTCCCTACCATCACGCCTGATTCTGCTATTCTCCTTTCTTCTTCAACTGTACTTTCCTCACCACAAGTTTATTGTTTTTACCCAGCTGGGTAATAAAGAGCACCTGTCGTGGACATTCCTTTACTTCTACCAAATGCAATACGCATTATCCACCCCTAGGAATTCGGGGGAGCCTTGAGGTAAATGTGCCACCCAAAACAACCAGCAGCTCCTCCGGGGGTAGTGCTACACCAAGATAAACTTATTTGGTTCAGATGGTGTCAAGCGTGTGTGGCGGCAACCAGGTGAGGAGTACAGACAAGTGTGTCTTGCCTACAGTCAAGCATGGTGGTGGAAATGTCATGGTCTGGGGCTGCATGAGTGCTGCCAGCACTGGGGAGCTACAGTTCATTGAGGAAACCATGAATGTCAACATGTACTGTGACATACTGAAGCAGAGCATGATCCCCACATGATACCAACCCCAAACACATCTCCAAGACGAACACTGCCTTGCTAAAAAGCTGAGGGTAAAGGTGATGGACTGGCCAGCCATGTCTCGAGACCTAAACCCTATTGAGCATCTGTGGGGCACCCTCAAACAGAAGGTGGAGTATTGCAGGATCTTTAACATCCACCAGCTCCGTGATGTCCTAATGGTGGAGTGGAATAGGACTCCAGTGGCAACCCAAAAGGGATAAAGCAGTGCTGGAAAATAATAGTGGCCACACAAAATATTGACACTTTGGGCCCAATTTGGACATTTTTCGCTTAGGGGTTGTGGAGATGCGACCCCATGTCACAGGTGCATATGAGCAGTGTATGCCTGATTTTCGTAGGCTTGCTAGTTGCACACTTGTGCGCTGGCTTCATAATCATCTCAGGAATAGAGGTCAGTGCTCATCCTTAGAGACAGCTCTGCCCGGCAGACAGGAGTTCTGGCCTAGGAGTCAGGAGGGAGCCAGTGCAGCACGAAGCTGCAAGCACAGAGGTGCTGAACGTCCGGTCTGGGGAAGACAGACCAAGGCCTAAGGTGTAAGGCCTGAGCAGAAGTGCTGTGTTTTTAGCCAGGAAGGCTGAATGCTGGTTCTAAAGCAGGACTTTAATGCTGAACACCCCTGCCAGGGATTCTGAAGTTTATTTTTTGAACTTTGTTTCTTTTGAAAAAAAATGGGCTGCCATGTCCTTGAAAACGCAGTCGGGACTGACACAATTTCTTCCACTTGCATGTACCACTAGAGCGTAAAGGGGTTGTAGAGGAAAAAAAATGTTTCCCTAAATAGCTTCCTTTACCTTAGTGCTGTCCTCCTTCACTTACCTCATCCTTAGATTTTGCTTTTAAATGTCCTTATTTCTTCTGAGAAATACCCACTTCCTGTTCTTCTGTCTGTAACTACACACAGTAATGTGAGGCTTTCTTCCTGGTGTGGAGAAAGCCTCTTGAGGGGGCAAGCAGGAGTGTCAGGACGCCCACTAACACACAGCTCCTTTCTATATCTGCAAAGTAGAGAGTGTCCTGACCCTCCTGCTCGCCCCCTCCCCCCTCAAGTGGCTTTCTCCACACCAAGGAGAAAGCCTTGCATTACTGTCAGAATCATTCAGAGTAAGAGGAGCCAGTAATCAGTACCACATCAATCACTATGTATAAATCCTAGCTTACTACTCTTAAGGTTGAATACCCTGTCTAAGAGATGGCACCGCCAGTTCTAGCAACGCCAGGTCCAAACTGGAGGATACATGAGCTGAATCACGAGTATGTTTTAACCATGGTGCTCAAGTGCTGGTGAAACATTCTCGAGTACCCTTACAGGTCGCAATCCAGTCATCAGCCTCCTTGATCTTATTTACCCCACGCACCCATTTCTCCCGACCAGGGACGTGTGTTTGCTTCCAATAGATTGGTAGCAACCGTTTGAATGCATTCAATAAGTGGGGCAGCACACTCTTCTTATACTGACTAACTGGTATGGGAGGAATGTGCAGGAAAAAATGGATCGGGGAGTAGGGAACGTCAAGGCCCAGAATTTCTTTAATCTGAGTTCTAACTCAGAGTTCGGCCATGAGCCATAGTATTAGCAGTCTCTACAATTGGCTCTGGACTTAGGGCACAGCATGAGCCAGAGTCTCAGTGTCATTTGCAGATGTTAGGAGTACCCCATGGCAGTCAGGCTTTAGGGAGAAAAAATAAAAAAGGAGCAAAAAGTAACGTGAGGGGGGAATCAACACAGTCACATCTGTCAGTCCCTCGGGATAGAGGGGCCTGGGAGAAACCAGAAGCAGGACGCTAGCGAACCCTTTTGTGGCCCTTTCGCTTAGCTGGCAGCCATTGGTTGGGGAAGTTGGAGTGCTGGAAACTTTGACGATCCTCTCCAGTCCGGAAAATCTACCAGGTCCAGCTCAAGAGTGGACAAGAAGTGGGGAAGGTCATTCTTAGTGCGTAGCGTAGCTTGTCAACCATCTTTAGTCACCTGGAGGTAAAAGGGAAAACCCCAGCGATAGGTAAGGCCTGCCTCCTGAATGGCAGCCAGCAAAGGCCTGCACTGCATGAGGTTATGCCTGGATATGTCCTGATAGAAATACAGGTGGGCCACCGTCAAAGTCAAAGTATGGTTTCTTACGCATTTTCTGCAAAATACGGTCCTTGAAAGTGTATTTGTGCAATTTTTGAGATTAGCCACGTCCTGTGAACGAGGCCTGAGAGCCCTATGGGCCAAGTCGATCTCAATGGGGACGGTGTCAGGAAGCTCCAGGATTTCCCGGAATACACCCACTAAGGTAGGTATGATGTCTCTCGGGGCTTTAGCATCTGGTAGGCCGTGGATGCGGATATTAGCCCACCAACTGCGGTTCTCAAAGTCATCTAGTTGACTCAACACTGTCTCTTTTTTCTGGTCTTGTGCAACACATCTAGATTGAAGCTCAGAGATAGGGAGCAGCGCCTCATCGAATCTTTGCTCCAACATCTCCAATCTCGTCCCCAGGTGTGTGGTGTCTGACTTAAGTTGTGCTATATATTCTTTGAAGGCCCTTTCAACTATATTAGCAAATTTTTACAGGTCATCCTGGGTAGGGAGTGACCAGATATGTCTCTTAATATCCCCGTCTTCCAGGAGGTCTGCAATATCAGATCCCCCAAATGGCATCAAATAGTAGCTCTTCCCTCTTCATACAACCCCTTCCTCCTCTGTCCTCATCTTCTCCCCCCTCCTTAAAAGCTCCACCATCTGCCACATGTCTTATTTTAGTTGCAATATTAAGCTGAAGCACCCATCCAGCTTTAGTACCTCCCAGCGTACTATACTATACTACAGTCACTTACAAGGGAGATCATGCAGTAGGAGCATCAACAACTGGTCACCAGGGAAAAAATTGAGACCACAGAGGGTGCAGCCTACCACGCGCCATCTCTTGCCCATGACTGCACTGAACCCTGTGCACCTGTTCTGTATCTCCCTTGTGCCTGTCCGGCACTCAGTGGGATCTGCACAGGAGATCTGACCTGTGGGAGCTTCTGGGAGATAAGCTATTACTTGTAAACGCAGAAGCTGGACTTCTGTGTTACCAAGTGATAGTGGTGAGCAGGGAGCAGAAGACCTGAGCCAGAGGTGGTGGAACTGAGTTCCCCCTAGTTCATGCTGAAAAAAAGCCCTGGGTGATTGAAAAGTAACTCCCTATTTTTAACTATTTATAAAAAAAAATTATATGAAGTTACTTTTTTCTCAATTCTTTAATGTATGTTCCTTAATCTATGACATGACTTCAGATAGGATTGTGGGTCCTTTTATCATTCACGATACCACGAATGCCAAAAAAGGTATCTCACTATACTGCAAGATGAAATCTGGCCAGTCGTCAATACCTGGGAGAATATTGAATATTGATTGATTTTTATGCAAGATGGTGCTCCTCCACATTTTGCTATTATTGTTCGTGAATGGCTGAATGAACATTTTCCTGGGAAATGGTTGGGTCGACGTGGTTTGCATGAGTGGCTGGCCAGAAGCCCTGATTTAACACCCTGCGACTTTTTCCTTTGGGGTTGGTTAACCTCCCTGGCGGTATGATTCTGTCTGGAATTACGTACCAAAAGCGGTACATTTTTTTTCATGGAAATTTGGTGATATGTATTATAGGCCTGCAATTCTTAGTAATTACTTACTTAAACCTGACCAAAACAAGACTCTAGTAGACATTCCAGATGTGATAAATTTGAAACACAAAACACATGAATTATAATTAATCAATAATATAATTTTATTTAACAAAGCAATGAAAAATAAAGAAATTAGTCAAAGAAAGAAATTCAATACACATCCATAGTGTGAAACACTTTGAAGCAAGGAAATAGACAAAGTCCGACATTGCAATCTGGGCAATAGTACCTTGATTCTTTTCAGACTTTTTTCCCATTTTCATCCCTCTTGGCGCAGCAAACGACGCACATCCTGGTAGGCGCTAACTTTCGTGCGGTTGGCGGTACAGGTTCCAAAAAATGACGACCTGTCAGGCGCTCTGGATTCCCAACGTCAACAGAGCGTCGTCCGTGTCTGTTAGCAGACACTGATGCCGTCGGGTGATTGATAAAGATCTGCTCAGCCAACTTCCAAATAAAGTCCGAATGAACAAGAGGTATGTTCGTGTTTTTTTTGTAAAGGATATAGGCGTTCCAAAGACATTGTTCAAGGAGATGCCTAAAAATCTTTTTATAGTACTTCTTTTGTTGTTTTCGCATCGCCGGGTAAAAAGTCATCGCCTGATCGGCTCGGTCGACACCTCCCATTGTGTGGTTATAGTCGATCACGACTTGTGGTTTCAGCACTTCGTTTCCGTATTTTGTGCGGACCATGGCAGTGGAGGTGCTGTGCACGGTGCTCATGAGACACACGTCCTTTTTGTCTCGCCAGCGCATTGCCATCATTTTGCCCTTTTGAAAGGCAACCATCTCTCCTTTTTTTATTTTTTTCTTGCCAAACGTAGATGGCATGTCACGCCGGTTTGGCCTCACGGTACCATACCCGTCCGTTTTATTGAGGAGCAAAACCTCATAAAGTTCTGGTGACGTGTAAAAATTGTCTGTTGTCACGCAGTATCCCTGGTTCAGCAATGGGTCCAGCAGTGACAGGACAGAAGACGTGGCCATCCCATAGCGGCTGTACCTGGGATTGAATTTGGTACCTTTCCCGGTGTAAATTACCGAATTCCATATATAGCCGGTGGATGATTCACATAGCATGTAAAATTTTATCCCAAAGCGCGCTCTTTTGGACGCAATATATTGGATCCAACTCAGGCGTCCCTTGTAGGCCATCAGACTTTCGTCCACACTTACGTCCCTTTCTGGCACATAGGTCCGCTGAAAGTTGGCAACAATCATCTGGCACACCTCCCAGATTTTTTTCAGCTTTGGCGCAGGATGTGTGGCCTCGTCAAATTCTTCGTTGTTGGCGAAGTGCAGGTTTTTCATTATTAGTGAAAAGCGATACTCGGACATCACAGTGCCAAAAAACGGAGTGGCCAGCATCTTATTGGTGGTCCAGTACCACTTCTGGAGCGGTTTGCCCACCACCCCCTGAAGGATGATGAGTCCCAAAAAATTCCAAATGTCCTCCTCGGTGACCGGTTCCCATTTTCTGGACCTGGAAAATCTGCCACGCAGCGTAGCAGATTGCTGATCGTGGTAGCGATTGGTCTCCGTCACAATTTGTAAAATGACCTCCTCAGATAAAAAGAGTTTCAAATACGCCATAGGGTTGTCGGCCTCCACATTTACCTTCATCCCAGGAGATCCAGTAAATCGGAACCTCGGGGGCGCTGTCTGGTCCGCATCACTGTCTATAGGACACCAAGTGCGCACATCACTCAGGTCAGGTGCGGGATCATCTGCGGCGTCACTTTCTATATCAGTGTCAGTGTCAGATCCAGATGATAAATCTCCATATGATTCACTGTCGCTCTGATCTGCGAGCAACTCCGTGTCGCTGCCGCTATCGCTGTCGCTCAGCTGGTCCAAAAGCGCATTTGGAGGACAGCGCTTTTTTGATGCCATTTTTTATATGGTTTATAAGGTTTTATATGTCAGCAATGACAATGGCAAGGGGCAATGAAAGGGCACTGTGTCAGTTTTCAAAGTGATACAGTGTAATCCTCTCAGATTACATTGTATCACCACCTTTTTATGTGTTTGTGTTGGTGCAACATTTGAATTTCCCTCCCAGTTCCGTTCCCATGCACCATTGCGGTGCATGGGAACGGAACCAGGAAGTCAGATGAGCGATGGACGGCGCGGTGTGTGTCTCGGCGGCGATCACAGCAATGATAGATCATCGCTGGATCGCCTGGACAAGGTAAGGAACACCGCTGCGCTCTCTGCACATTCATCCCGAGCGCGACTCGGACTAACCGATAGTAACATAAAAAACCAGACCCGAGTCGCGCTCGGGTTTACCGTCAGGGGGGTTAAAGGAACAAGTTTACTCTAGGAAACCAAAGACTTTAGAAGAACTTGAAGGGCGACTACGAGAAGTTATTTCTGCCATCCCACAAGAGTTCCTGCGAAGCGACTTGAGAAGCTGCAGGCGAATGCCTGGTGCACATATCAAATTTATAAAAAAAACTCCATGTTATGTGTGTTCTTATTGGTTGTATATTCTGTTAGAAGTCATAGGGGCAGATCCACATACAAATAGATGGGCGCAGCGTATGTGAGATACGCTACGCCGCTGTAACTTACTTTTGGCCGGTTCGAGTCCCCAAAGAATTTGCGCCGTAAGTTACGGCAGCGTAGTCTATCTCTGGCGGCGTAAGGGCGATTAGGGGGGCGTGTTTCATTTAAATGAAGCGCGTCCCCGCACCGAATTAACTGCGCATGCGCCGTCCCTAAATTTCCCGCCGTGCATTGCGCTAAATGACGTCGCAAGGATGTCATTTTTTTTAACATAGACGTGAATTACGTCCATCCCGATTCACGAACGACTTACGCAAAAAAAAAAAATCGAATTAAACGCGGGAACGACGGCCATACTTAACATGACAGGTTTAACTATATGCGACGAAATAGCAGCTTTAACTAAAAGCCGACTACAGACGACGTAAAAAAATGCGACGGCCGCTCGTACGTTCGTGGATCGTCAGAAATAGCTAATTTGCATACCCGACGCGGAAAACGAGGTGAACGCCACCCAGCGGACGCCGAAGAATTGCATCTTAGATCCGAAGACGTACACCTGTCGGATCTAACCCAGAAGCCGTCGTATCTTGTTTTGAGGATTCAAAACAACGATACGACACGGGAAATTTGAAAGTACGCCGGCGTATCAGTAGATACACCGGCGTACTCGCTCTGTGGATCTGCCCCATATTGTGTAACAATTGTCTTGATTGTGTTCAAAGGCTATATTTACACATTCATTTGCAAACTAACTCTGCTTTTAAAGGCTTGGTCAACCAATGAGCCTTGGAATTTACAACTATGTAAACAATTATTTTGCAGTTCAATCAAGTTTTGACTTCAAAGACACTTTAGCTAGCTAGTTTCCACCCTTTTAGTAAAACATATAAATTGTATTGTTCTCTCTAGCTACTCAGATCAATTATTTTTGAACGTATCGCCATGTACTGTACAAGTCTAATACTATAGGCTTGGATATTAAATACATCTTTTTGAATGTGGTTCAGCAGTAAACATGTTATTGGAAACCTAAGTTCTGGGATTTACCTATCAGGTATCACTGGTGGGCACAGATTGGCAACACTGGTGGGCACTGTTGGGGCTGCACTGGTGACCAGTGTCCTGATAGTCAGTGTAGATGTCCCCTGTGTGGATTTGCCAGTTTTTCGACTCTCCTCTCCTCACGTGCTGTTAGCGTGAGGGGAAGATTGCTGATAACCGGCAAATCCTGTTTACATCTAGGATCCGTGATTTTTTTTAACCTTTTGATGATCTCTATTAGACAACTGCTAACCACAAGATTCTTCTGGCCAGTATATGGGAAGCCTAAGGAAAAAGAACAGAACTGCTTTATTTATCAATCATTACAGATGTGGAAAATATTTATTGAAATATACAACAGCATGTGTGTTAAAACATGAACGGTACATAAACTGCTTCCAGGTAAATGTTGCAATCATAGTGACCCAGAATACAACAGAAGCATTGCAATCAATAGAGGGGGGAATCAGTGCACTATACTGAACTCACACACGTAATGTGATGTAGCACCCTGTAGTTTAGGCAGGGAGATCCTCACAAATTTCCTTGCCAGGAGTAGTCATTCTGGTTGATTGATAGAGATCTATTGATTTCTCCCTAATGTAGCGGGTGGTTGGTATGAGTTACTAAATCCACATATTTCACCCTGCTGTCAGACAACCATTAGACCTTTTGCTTGTATTTGTTATTGTATTAGAGGAATGAACTTGGTTAAGGAAGGGATATGGGATGCCCATAGAAACAAATGAAAACTGTTGCAGTTTTGAAGGAGTACAATTTGCATCGGCACTATGAGACAAAACGAACACAGGTATTCCAAATTCACAGGAACACAGCGTTCGGGAAAAAAATTATCGATGCAACGCAATTTGCTTTCCCAAAAAGCTCTATTTACGCAAAAGAAAAGTGAAAATTAAGCTTTACCTCGGGCCAGTTATAAAGCAGCTTATGTCTTGGCTAAGGCTGGATTCACACCTATGCAGTTTTACTGCTTTTTGCACTTTGCACTACAGAACGTGTTCCATAGGAAACCATGTTAAATGGACTGTAGTGCAAATCTGCAAAATGCAAAAAGCACTAAAACTGCATAGGTGTGAATCCAGCCTAAAAGAGGAAAACCATTTACTGACGGAGATCTTATCAAGGAGTGTATGAGGAAAGCAGTGGAAGAGTTATGCCCAAATACTGTTGCTTGTAGAATTGATGATATAACAAGCAATATAGTTAATCAAATTGCAGAAAAAGCAAAAAATGTTCTGGTGAATTCTCTCGCACTTGATGAGTCAACTGATGTGTGTGATACATCACAACTTTTAGTATTCATCCGTGGTGTTGACAGCGAATTTGATGTCACACAAGAGTTAGCATCAGTGCATAGTATGCACAGTAACTGGAGAAGACATCTTCAAAGAACTGCAAAAAAAACTGTGACGGAATACAACCTGGAGTAGAATAAACTGCAATGCATGACAATTGATGGAGGAAAAAACATGTCTAGGGCGAAGAAATGTTTAGTTGGACAAATAATAAAAACTTGCGAGTTTGGTGGATTCTCAAAGCCCATGTTCCTGCATTGCATTATCCATCAGCAAGCTATGTATAAGCACTGTATGAGAGTGTGAAACGCGTTTGCCCTTTTTCCTGATTTTTTGCTGTGACATCCATGTTGTGACCAGTTTTTATTAAAAGGAACAAATTTTTATTTCTGGAGTGCGGCCATCCCGGTTCTTTCTTATACATTTTTGCATACTATTGCAGTGCCTGCACCCAAGTGTTTGGACTCCACTTTGCTGTTCTATGGGACCTCTGAGCGGTAAACTTTCTTTCTTTATCCATCAGCAAGCATTGAATGGAAAATATCTGGATATGTTGTGTTCTGAAACCTGTTGTTTCAGTAGTAAATTTTATTCGATCTAATGGGCTTAATCAACGCCAGTTTAGTGATTTTCTAAAAGAAATTGACTCAAACTACGTTGACAGCAGTTCATGGCTTAATTGTGAAACAGTTCTATCACGCTTCTTTCAGCTCAGATAAGAAATTAATTAATTTCTAACAGAAAATAATCGACCGGACCCACTTTTGTCAAACACTGACTGGCTTTGGAAATTGGAATTTTTTTGCAGATTTGACAGACCATATGAATCAACTGAATATGAAATTGCAAGGTAAAACCAATTTTATTTGTGACCTATTTGTGCATGTCAAGTCATTCAGGGCAAAACTCATGCTTTTTGAAGGACAGGTGAAAGTCCATAATTTGGTTAATTTCCCATGCTGTGAAAAATTTCATGAAGAAAGCGAAACAGAATTTCCTTCTCCATTTGCAACTGTAATCATTCAGGGCTTGCAAAAACAATTTCAGGAGCGATTTTCTGATCTTGATGATAGAGCAGATGATATAAAACCGTTTCAAAATCCATTTGACTGCAATGTTGAAACACTCCCAAGTCGGTTTCAATTGGAAATTATTGACCTACAATCAGATGACACGCTCAAAGACAAACATAAAGAAGGAAATTTGATCAAATTTTATAAATCTTTTCAGCATGAGCAGTTTCCAAATTTGAAGCAATTTGCTCGTAGACTACCTGTGTGAACAAAGTATGTCAAGTCCAAATATCGAGCAAATTTATCAGATAATCATTTGAAGTCGATTCTAATAATTGGCTCCTCAAGCTTGAAACCTCAGTACGGTGACATTTTGAAATTAAAAAATCAGCTCCATCGTTCACATAAAATTTGAAAACGTTTTTTGTTTTGTGACCATGAAGCACAAAATTGTTTGCGTTATGTTATGCTGTTTACACAAAATTGCCAGATCTGTGTTGAAAGTTGCAGACTGATTTTATTTTTCTTCGATTTTTTTTTTTTTTTAAAGGCCCAAGTTTATTTTGAATGTCTTTGCGTTGTTTTGCTAAAGTTGTTTCTCTTTTGTTCTCAGTCATATCAAGCTGATTACAAAATCGATCCATGTATGTATATATACATTTATTTAAATTTTAAACATTCATTTCTTTTATACATAACTGATTTTTTTTTTCGGCCCCTGAATACTTGTAAAATCTACAATGTGGCCCTCGTGTTGAAAAGTTTGGAGACCCCTGCATTAAGGTGAAAAACCTTCTTTGGTGCAGCAGCCCCCCCAGAACCCACCTATAGTTACCTGAGCCCCTTAATTCCCGCAACGAGAATGAGCACCCCAGCTCTGGCTGGGGTCTTGTGTCCTGATTAGATAGATTAATAGCAGCACAGCTATTGGCGCCCGCTGTTGTTAATCAAATCCAATGACGCGGGCACCGGGAGGTGGAGCCGAGTCCTGTTGTCTGTGTCAGCAGACGCAGCAGCAGGACACGGGAGGGTGCCCGCATGAGTGTTCCGTAGGAGAGTGCTTCTCCGATGGGACATTCGAGAAGAGGAGGAGCCAGATGCGCCGCAGAGGGACCCGAGAAGAGGAGGATCATCAGGGCCTCTCACTGCACAGCGGAGGTATGACTTTTTTTTTTTTTTTTTTTTAAAGAGGAATCTTTACAATGCCTTTAAAGGATCAATTTTTTCTGGTTTCATGTCCTCATTGTTCGTTTTTGCTTTGAAGTTGCTGTAATTCTGCTCTGATCTCCACACTTCCTGCTTGTCTGGCTCCTTATGAAAAATCTCATGGCAGCTTTTCACTGTGGTCCAAGCTGTGTGTCTAAAACTCCTCAGAACCAATCAGATTCATTTTAAAAACAAAAAAAGGGACCCACAGCCCTGGATTTGTTTGTTTTTGTTCTGTGGGTCCCTTTACTTCACATAAACATGAAACCAGTTTAAAAACGAAAGTGAAACTACAGGCACATTATATGATTGAATTTAATCTATTTTTAATCATTTTTTAAAAGGAATCAGTTAACTTTTATGTCTCTATATCCTGTAAACCGTCATTTCACCCAAAACATTTTTTTTCCCTTTAGTGATCCTTTAAGGTTTGACCTCATATGATCTTGGTAAATCTGCAGAGAAAAAAAATCTGCAGAAAATCGAATATAGTAAAACCTTGGATTGGGAGCATAATTTGTTCCAGAAGCATGCTTGTAATCCAAAGCACTTGTATATAAAAGCAAATTTTCCCATAAGAAATAATGGAAGCTCGAATGATTCGTTCCACAACCATTTATTCATAAGTCCTTCAGTTTATAGTCCATATAAAAAGATTATAGCGATGTGATAGGTTGTGTAACCATAAAATGTCTATCCACAAATGGAAGCCTCCCCAAGGGAATTCGAAGCAAAATCCAGCAGGATGTTGGACAGATTTACCCCAGATCCCTGAAATACTTAGATGTGGGTGTTTTTTTAACCATCAACCATGTGAGTTTCTAAATGTTGTACCTTCACTAAATGTAACCATATGGCTACACTTAGCGGCGCATCTCTTCTATACTCCGTTGTGACATGACGCTACTCTTATCTCAAGACATCGCTTGTATATCAAATCAAACATTTTGCTGGTCTTGCAAAACGCTCTCAAACCATTAATTTATTAATGAATCTTGTATTGAATTAACTGTCGCAAGCATACTTGGCAATCTGAAGCAGCATATTACAGCGAAACGCATAATTGAACTATTGCACTGGACATTAATTATTCCTCTTTTTTTGTACGTTTCATATGTGGACCCAATTATTTTAGGATGGTTTTATTTGATGTACAATAAAAGTTTTTTGGTATAAATTTATAATCATTTAGATACAATCAGGTCACCCTTAGAACACCCGCTTTGTCTCTCTTCATATTATTTCCCGATAGGCTGCACACTCAGTGACATCACTGGTTTCTAGTAGATGGATAGGCTGCATGCTCAGCGACATCACTGGTCTCTAGTGGATGGATAGGCTGCATGCTCAGCGATGTTACTGGTTGCAAGTGATAGCACAGACTGCATTTTCATGATTTTGTAAGTTTTAGCAAATTACCAACACATAGAACTTGAGATTTATTCTTCTATACCTGCCCAGCCCAGGGCCGATTCTCGGGTCACAAGCGCCTGGGTGCAGAAATATTTCTGGTGTGGTAATTTTAGATGGTCAGAGACTGCAGACATAATACAGGAGATGGTCCATTAGACCTCTTTCACACTGGAGGCATTTTTCGGGGACTTTAGCGTTAAAAATAGCACCTGAAAAAATGCCTCATCTGCCATCCCAGTGTGAGAGCCAGCGGTGCGCTGGCAGGATGTAAAAAAAAAATTCCTGCAAGTAGCTTCTTTGAGGTGCTTTAGGAGCAGTGCCTGCAAAGCGGTTCGGCACTGGCGCCTTTGAACCCTTTATTTGGACGCTAGTGGGAGTTAAATGTACCTCTAAAATGACGGTAAAACGCCGCCAAAACTAGCAGCGCTTTACCACCGATGCCCCAGCACTGTCATTGTGAAAGGGCTCTTGGTACATCTCATTTAGGGCTGCAACTAACGATTATTTTCATAATCGATTAGTTGGCCAATTATTGTTTCGATTAATCGGATAATGGCCTGTGAGCGTGTCCCACAGGAAAACATGTTAATGAACTGTAGTGTGTTTCTGCAAAAAAGCACCAAAAAAACCGAGGTGTGAACCCAGGCCCGAGATGTTTAGTAACCTAATGGGGTTAAAAAAAAAAACAAAAAAGAGCAAATAATTGCTACTGTAAGGGGTTAATTTTTTTACTGTGGGACAGTGAAAGTAATATTTACAGTAGATATTTGCTCTTTTGTACTATAAAGGGCTAATTTTTTATTTTTTTTTAACCCCATTATGTTACTGGCCGATTAATCGATTATAAAATTAATCGATTACAATTTTCATAATCGATTAGTTGTTTCGGCCCTAATCTCATTATAATTTCAGAGATAGTTATGAAGCTGCAGGGAGGCGGTGAGAGATCAGTGGTTTACCTTGGGTCTGCCGCGACCAATACACTCAGTTTTGGTACAGTTATCTTACAAGTTTGCTGTGATTCAATTTAATGCTCAAGTTTTCTGAGATTCTTGTGAGTGCAATAAGTTGAAGTGTTTACAGTGTGTTATTAAAACAGTTTTTTTACGGTATCACGCCATTGGAGCTTTTCTTTACATATTTGCATGTGGAGCAATCTGACAGATATTTGGTTGGAATCTGGAAAACCGGTGACTTGTCCTGAATGTTCCCCTATGGGGGAAGTTCCTCCACTGACTGCGCAGGCGCAAACTTCCCGACGGAAATCCCCGAACCTCGCCCGGCATCCAGGCTCATTCTTTAACATCCCCGTGGATTGGAGGATGTTAAAAAAAGAGCCAGGAGGCCGAGCGAGCGAAGCGAGCCGTCCGAGCGCAGCGAGGACGTGAGGCCGACTGGCCACTTACCTCACTATCCACGTCGCCCTGGATGCCGGCCGCCGTTCGGGGATTTCCGTCAGCAAGTTTGCACCTGCGCAGTGCTTGAAGGAACTTTCCCGATGGCTGGAACCATCTCAGCGCATCAGTTCGCGCATGCGCTGGAACTTCCACGATAGCTGGAACCAGCATGTCAGATCACCGGCTATACCTATTTATGAGACTTTGTTTACATTTTACACGACAAACACGAGAGTGTGGGGCAACTTGCTGTGGTGAGTTTTGCATCCAACGGGAGAGGAATCACCGAACACTGGGTGTGGTGGAAGATTAGAAGAGATCTCATGCACTGGGATTTAAGGATACATTTTTGGGACTTTATATGATATTTTTGTTTGTGCATATAATCACTTATGTCACAGGGTGTCATTTTCAAAAGATAGTATCACTGAATAGTTTGGTAAACATAGGTATTGTTTAGGAGTATCTTCAGCGCCAATGATTATTTTTTTAGATTTCTCACATGTTTATTGATTTATAGTGGATGCTTTTTTTAGGATTTATTATTCACAAGCGCAATGGTGGGAACATAGGAAGGGCGGATTCATTTGGTTACCATTTACCTCACATCTCATTATACGTCACATCTGTAAATGGACTACTGAGGCACAGGAATGGGCAGGGGCTGTGTATCCTATGCAATCTATCATGCCATAAAACATCTAGGCGCAGGGACAGCCCAGAGCATGTGTAATGGGATGCTGGAGATGCCATCCCACAGCACACTGAACACTGACTCACCTCGGTTCTCTCCCTGTGCAGCCCGAGATAGAGATGGGAGGTGGAGGCATTCCAACTGGAGTTGGTGGAGACAGTGCAGGATCCAAGACTCCCATTGTGAGGAATTGATTCCTGCATATCAGCAGCCACTGAAAACTAGAACCCTTGTGTCAGGAAGAGGTGCGGCCCCTCCCCCGAGCACTCCCGGGCTGCCCTATGCTCACACATCAGTTCTGGACGGACACACATCTAAGCTCAGACCACTAGTTCTGGATTGACACAAACAAGGAGGGAGGGGAGAAACCTTGGCACTTTGGCGCCCCCACCTCAGCAGGTGCCTGGGTGCAAAGCACCCTGCCTAAGATCGGCCCAGTACCTGCCTTACATTTAAGTGCTTCCCACTACTCAGAAACAAGCTGCCAAGATGGACTGGCTCTTCAAACCACATAAATATAAAAAACTGTTGACCCTTCTCAATACATTATGACAACAAATAAGTACAAAGTAGACAATCCCAGCAAAGTCAACTAATGAATTTATTCTAAGAATTTATTTTATACAGAGGACATCTCTTCACAGTGAAAAAAAATCTAATCTGCTTTTCTTCATGGTATAAAACAAAAAAATATTCAATCAAAACTTCATTACAAAAAACAAATACAATGTATCACACACGGAATTGCTGAGGTAACTGGAGGTTGTGTGGACCAAAAAAAAAAAAATTCTAAAGAGAAACAATAATCAAATATATACAAAAGGTTAAAAAAAAAAAAAAAAAGAAAAAAGAAGGATATGAAAAAACACCAAAGCAAATAAATATAATTCACATTTTCTGGGAGGCCTGGTGAAGTCCGGCAGGCTTTGAAGGCAGATATGGTATGAGGGAACATTCGACTTCCAGTGACGGATTTCGGGCACCGTGAGATGGGTGCCACAGTAGTATCACATGATCAGAGATCTAGGGAGGGGCTATCCTTATGTACAAAATACACATTTGGGTACTGACGTTAAACACATATTTGTTTTATTTATTTGGAGAATGGATTGTTGTTCAATTTTTTCAATGCAGGTTAGAAGCATTAAAGAGACCCCCATCGGTGACAAAGGCATCATACTTTAGGGGAGAGCTCTTATACTTGCATCTCTGGTGGCTCATGTCCCCCTCTGCAGCTGTAGATCCATCCCCTGTGCACCCCCCCCAACAATATAAAGTCCTGTAGTGGTGTAGGGGCTGGAGGAAGGAGCCACAGTACCCCTACAGGGACAAAGGCATCCCACATTTCCAGAACCGTTGAACACCAAAGAGTCTTACGAAGGGTGCGGCGATGGAATGCGAGGGAACGTAGGCGTCCAGAGAGGGGAGTAGAATACCTTCTTTCTAGCAGGGAACTTTCAGTAGGATGTTTGTAACCTGACAGGGTTCCTTTAGGCCAACAGCAGATTAGATGCCACCAAGTCACTTGAAGACACGGATCCATAGTTCCGCTGAAACCAAATTAGGCATACATGGAATAATCTCATTCCAAGGCCTGGGCATAATGCTGTATATGCTAAAGAATCCACAATGCATACTTAAACCAAAAAGAGCAGTTAAAGCATGTGTGGTAAGGTTAAAGGGTTGCTATGTCCTCACTAGGGAAAGTTCCCTTCACTTCCTTTCCAGGTAAGGGGTGTTAGAAAGAGGAGAATCTCCTATACAGGGACAAACAGCTTGCATTTAAAAAAACTTCATAGAAAAATCTCTTTGCTGGGTACACAAATAAAAAAAATCAGATCTTTGTACTCCAAAAAAAAAAAAAAAAAAAATATATGTAGACACTGCAGCACTTCATCAGATATGGAGTTCTGGCCCTGGAGGGAAACATTTACCCTAGGAAACAAGTGACTTTCTGGTCATTGAAAAACAATGCAGTGACCAGAAATTCACCTGTGCATATAGGCCAAAAGCAATTATATTAACATAATGGCAATTTGCTTTTGTACAGATATGGAATGTTTCAGTATCACTGCATCTTGTGTGTTACAACAATTCAATTTAAACCTTTTAGAAGAAAAATAAAATGGAATAATTTAGACTGAACTGAGCAAATCCAAAAGCTTGGCTCTACTAAAAGAAAATGTGTAATCAATACATGTTCGTAGGAGAACGCAAAGTAAGTTCTATCACCTTGCTTAGTCTGGTAAAATGTAGGTACAGCGGGACATTTTCCCTACTGCCAACACAGGAAGGTCACTGGTTTCTGAATAAGTGACCCAGGAAAGTTTAAAAAAAACTGTGGTCAAAGGTTGCCAGCAGAAAAGAAGCGTTATACACACACTTCTCCGGCAGATGGCGGTGGCAGTTTCTTCAACATTCAACACCTATGCAAGTATTGGATGAAGAGCAACAGTTCCCCAGCTACTCAGGAGAAAAACCGAGGTTGTGTTGCATAGGATTTGCAAATGCACACAAACGACAAGCCATGGTTTTTCATCTGCCACCCCTTATGTCACTGCTGAATCCTGTAGTGATGTAGGGTAGGAGAAGGGACCAGCTGTGTCGGGGACAATGGAAATGTTGAATAATTAAAAGACTGCAGCAATGGAACCAAGGGGGACCAAAAGGCACAGACCACCAGAGAGGCAAGTAAAATACTTTTGTCTTGCAGGCAACTTTCAGTTTCTGATTTTTAAAGTGTGTCCAAACCAAAAACAAAAATGTAATGTATTGAAACTCAAAAGTCCTTAGATGTGGTGGCTGCAGAAATATGATTTTGCTACTTATATTAAAAAATCCTTTTCTCTGGGTTCATTGAGAGATACAGCTTGATAACCAATTTAGGGTTCTACTGCCACCTACAGGAGAAACATATAATGTTAGATTGATTCTCCCATAGGATTGCTATAATTACAGGCATCCACTTTTTACTTTTATAAATGATTGATTTGAAATGACGGTCTAATCAAACCATTTAGGACCCTTCATCTCTGACAATTGCTTTGAGCAGGTAAACGTGACTGCTCACTGACACTTGCCTGTTCCATTGTCAGGCATGCGAGGCATGTATGTAGGTAGGTATATCACATGCTTGGGAGCAGTTGTCTGACTCAATACTCCCAGCCAGCCAGCTCCGCCTCACTCAGTCCTGCCTCTTATCTTCCATTCCACTCACATGCCTTCTCATGAATAACGGAGCAAGAAAATACTGTGCACACCCACCAGCAACTTTGTGTTTGCCAGTGCAGTTGGACTGCGGTCAAAAGAAAGGCAGCAATATTGCTTAAAAAAAAAAGTGATTTAACTTTGGAGCATATCAGGAAGGGTATTGATTGCTTAGGGAGTGCAGCGGCTCTTTCAAGGCATTGAGGTTTCACAGCCACCTTAATTATCAAACTGCATCCTTCAAAAAATAATAAATTATGTTCTTCTTGGGTAAATTTCATTCCAGCCTGTGCAACAACCATGTCTACCCTCATAGTAAACAATGGAGAAGTAAACATAGCCACCCTAAGACAGGAAGTGTATTATTCGCTTGAAACAAGTGAAAATAAATAGGAAACAGCCTGAAAAAATAAACGAATGCAGCCACCAGATCACAGGAATGGTCAGGTGCAATATTTGACATTAGTTTTTGGTTTTCCTCTGCCCCATAAATTATTGCTATGATTTTGTGACTGCCTCTCTTATGGTTGCCACACGTCATGTTATAGAAAATATCCACTGCTATGAAATTGCTATGAAATTTTGCCAACTGCATTTGATCGCTCAAATATCTGTGCAAAACTGCAATACCGTTTGGATTATAAAAATCAACAGTTTACATTCATCACTGATTGATTGTATTTATTTATTTTTTTAATTGACAGTTTTAGCGGATCGCAAAACCATGAAACAATACCACGCGTGCTGCCTCATTCGATACTTTAAACAATGATGAATCACCGTTTGAAATACCGTAGTTTACAGCTAGAAAGTTCACAAAACAAAAGCTTTGACAGCTGCAATGTATAAAAATGTTGTTACCAGACTTAATAGAAAAAAAATTACCAAAAAACATTTCATATGAATTAAGTATACCACAAATGAATGGTTCCAGTTACGCGTACCCATGAAAAACAAAAGGCGACTTGTATTTTAATTTTCCTGGTCCTCAACTGATGAATCTCTCTCATCACTGGGCAAAGTCTATGTTGCTCACCCACACCAGTGCCGGGAAAGAAGCGATCCATAACGCTATAATACATTAGTTTCAAAACAAAAAACGATCCCAGAAAGAAACATGAAATGACCAAAAAAAAAAACTCCAGCACAAACATCAGGGAAAAAACGTGTGGATGAAGGCAGCAAGACGTAGCTTGTAAACAGAGGATGCAGTGAAATCATGCTCCTCACTTCCTGAGAATAGCTGTCTATGAGCCGGCCCCCACAGAGCAATTCAGTGTTATCCAACCACATACTGGGGCTGCTATTTAAGAGGTCACTTCGTAGGGGGGGGCTGCAGTAGTTCCACAAGATTAGGCCACATTGGTAGGGAATCCTAGAAGGCACACAGGGCCGGAAAGGGCAACGGAAACTTGGTCTAGTGGGCTTTCTTCCCTTCTATACTTCATAAAGACTGACTCTGAAGTCCATTCGGCTAGGTCTGTAGAAAGGAGAAAATCAAGAATATTTTTTGTGAAACAAATAATCCTAATGTCAGGCAATGAACAAACCATTTAATATGCAATTCATTGCGACATAGTTGTCATCAATTACTTTATTATTATATTCCCAATACTGACATACACTATTACCAGAAGTATTGCAACGTCTGCCTTTACTTGCATGTGACCTTTAATGGAATCCCCCAGTCTTAGTCTGTAGGGTTCGATTATTGAGTTGGCCCACCCTTTGCCGCTATAACAGCTTCAATTCCTCTGGGAAGGCTGTCCACAAGGTTTAGGAGTGTGTCAAGGGGAAATGTTTGACCATTCTTCCAGAGGAGCATTTGTGAGAAGGCCTGGCTTGCAGTCTCCACTCTAATTCATCCCCAAGGTGTTCCATCAGGTTGAGGTCAAGACTATGTACAGGCCAGTCAAGTTCACCCACCCCAAACTCACTCATCCATGTCTTTTTTGGAACTTGCTTTGTGCACTGGTGCAAGTTGGGAACATGAAATTGTCCAACATGTCTTGCTATGCCAACACCCTAAGAACTAAGGGGGCAATGCCCAACCCCTGAGAAACAACCCCACACCATAATCCCCCCTCCACCAAATGATTTGGACCAGCACACAAAGCAAGGTCGGGGTGGAGGAACTTGACTGGCCTGCAGAGTCCTGACCTCTTTCCAGAAGAGTTGAAGCTGCTATAGCTGGAAAGAATGGGCCAACTAAATATTGAACCCTACAGACCAAGACTGGGATGTCATTAAAGTTTACTTGCATGTAAAGGCAGGAGTCCCGATACTTTTGGCAATATTGTGTATTTTGTAGCACTGAAAAACGAGCCATTCACTTCAGTCTCTGCACCAGAGAAGCATACACTCACCAATTATAATATTATTATAAATTTACACCAAACATTTTGAGAACTGATAGGTAAACTGAACATTGAATATTTCATTACAACTGCATCTGAAAGTGTGTGGGATAGATTAGGCAGCAAGTGAACATGTCCCTGAAGTTGAGGTGTAGAAAGAAGAAAAAAAGTAAAAAAAAAAAAAAAAAGGGGGGGGGGGGGGGTCAAGCACAAGGATTTGAGCTACTTTATCAAGGGTCACGTTGTAATGGCTAGACCAGTGTTTCTTAATTCGAGTCTTCAGTTTTCAGGATTTTCCTCAGATGAAACAACTGTGGCAATTACCAAAGCAGTGAAACGGATCAAATCACCTGTGCAAAATAATGAAAAGCCTGAAAACATGACCTGTTGGGGCGCCTTGAGGACTGGAGTTCAGAAACACTGGGCTAGATTGGGTCAGAGCACCCCCAAAACTGTAGCTCTTTGTGGGACGTTTCATCAGGACCTACCAAAAATGGTCCAAGGAGGGAAAACCAGCGACAGGGTCATAAGCCGCCAAAACTCATTGATGCATGTGGTGAGTAAAGGCTTGCCTGTGTGGTCCGATCCAAAAGAGCTACTGTAGCTCAATTGCTGAAAAAAAAAAAAAATTGTGCTGGTTCCGATAGAAAGGTGTCAAAAAAACAGTGCATCGCTGTTTGCTGCGTCCATGCTGACGGCTTAGTCTGATGAATCTCATTTGCCATTAGATCATGAGAATAGCCAGGTGGCATGTGGAACACATGGTACCAGAATGCAGTATGTCAAGTAGGCAAGCTGGCAGAGGCAGTGTGATGCTTTGGGTAATGTGCTGGAACGAAACCTTGGGTCCTGCCATTCATGTGGAGGTTACTCTGCAGTCCATACCTAGATGGGTCAGGGCTTTTTTAGCAGCAAAAGGAAGCTACTCAATAGAATGGTCGGTGGTCATAATGCCATGGCTGATTTGTGTATATAGCTCTGACATTCTGCAGTACTGTGCAGAAAAGAAAAAAAAAAAAAAAAACACACACACACACACACAGCCAGTCACATCATTCTCGGAAACCAGTGGAGCTTACACACCAATGTCCCCTCTATAGTCGCACACTATTACTAAACATTTCTATAGCTCCGACATATTCCAGTGCTGTACAGAGAACACTGAGCCATTTACTTGCATGTGGCACAAATGAGGCCAACAATTTTGGACAGAAGCTAATTAACCTACCAGAGCATTTTTAGGACCGTGTAAAGAAACCACAAAAAAAATAGAAAACAAGCCACACAGACTGCAAGGAGGAAGGTGTATCTAGGATCAGGGCTGTCTTTAAAGCAGGACAAAAGGGGCAGCTGCCTTGGGCCCCGTCATTGTTGTGGGGGCCAAAAGCAGCTGCCTCATACTTGCCAACTATCCTAGTTTAAATTCCCCCATCCCTTAAGGTTTTAGTCCTGTGCTGTGTCCTGATATTTCAGTGTGAAGTTATGTTACTAATGCTGCCCAGCTCTGCCCTATTGTGTACAGATGACTTACCTGCAGACCCTGTGTTTACATGTAAATATCAACATTGATATGCAAATGATGGTGGCATTCGTATGTATATAGAGGCAGACCGGCAGCAGTCATATGTAAATAGAGGCGGTATGCATATGTATATCATACCCCCCTGAGGTCATTTCCACCATCACCTATACTGAATGCTGCCCACTGGGGAGATAAAAATGTGCATGTTTGAAGGTCCTGTCTGCAACTGTGGTCATTAAAGCGTTAAACCCAGCAATATAAAAAATAGTTCTTCTGCCTGCCCACAGCTTATAAATCTTTTTACATTAAAATATTGCTACTATATAGTTTTTTTAGCTGATCTGTATACCACGGTCAGCGATAAACTGCACAGTTTCTCCAGTGTTGAGAGTTCAGGTAGGAGGAGATTTCCGATGCAGCCTGTATACACACCCACATGTGTGATGTCAATATCATGTGACCTGGCTATTTTAGCTCAGGGGCCCAAGATTTTTTGCCCAGGGTCCAAATCAATATTAAAGACGACCCTGCCAAGGATACCAATCTAATACCTGGTCAGTCCTTCCCTCTTCTCAACCCAAAAATGATACAGTCTCTGCCATTCAGCAGTCCAATATGAGGGTTTAAATGCCCATGAGGCTCACATGGGTCTGCTGAAGGAGGAGCTTGGCTCCAAGTCAGGAAAAGTCATGTCTGTTTGATGGGTTCCCAGGATCCAGGCACGTTAGAGGCTTGCCAGTAGTGTTTGTTCACTTTTATTCAAATTATAGGTTAGCTTTACAGTACTGTGAAATATGTTGGCAGACAGGTGAAGGTATAAAAGGAGTAAAATAAAATGCTGGCAGCTACTCACCTGGTCCAGGGGCACCGTGGGTGGTCTGTGCATTGTGTCTCCCTGTGAGAGGGCTCTTCCCTTGTGGAAAGGTGGGAGCTGCATCTGGAGACGCATTCTGAGAAGAGGAGGAGGAAAAACATAACTACGCAATTCCACTAGCTGAATCCTTTCAAGTTAGTGATGTGTAGGCGGAACACGGACATAGCACATGCCTTACAAGTAGGAGAAAGTGGGCCATTTTTAAAGCCCAGTTATGGTTTTAGAATGTAATTTAACCCATTCCCAACCACAAAATGGCAAATTAAAGGGTTAGTAAAGGTTCGTTTAAAAAAAAATCATGTTATACTTACCTCCTCTCTGCAAGGGTTTTGTACAGAGCGGACCAACTCCTCCTGTTCTGGGGTCCCTCAGCAGCGCTCCTGGCTCCTCCCCGCATCGAGTGCCCCCACAGAGAGCTGCTTTCCATGGGGGCACTCGTGCGGACGCGCTACCGAGTCCTGCTGCTGCGTCCATTTACACTTGATTTGACAGCAGCGGGGAGCCAATGTACTTTCCTCAGCACTGACAGCCCTGAGGAAACTACTGCCAATAACCAGCATTTGTTTACAAATGTCCAATCACAGCTGGTCACATGTAATCACATGGTAAAGGGCCGCTGTAATTGGCCTTCTAGCGCAATCAGCGGTGTCCAAAGGGTTCTGGGAGGACATCAATAGATGCCCTACCAGAATTGGACGACTGCGTCTTAAGCGTTTTTTGGGCTATAGTGTGGTCAGCAAGTGGGAGGCGAATGAGGACAGCTGACAAAAGGCCCAGGAGCCAGGATGCAAATTTTTTTTTATTTTTTATATTCTTTATTTATATTTCGAAGGAGATACAACTGATACATTTCACATCTTCCATTACATATCTATACATGGTACATTTCTCGTCCCATCAATTTAATTAAATTTTTTAGATACATATCCCACCTCTACTCTTCAGTATCAGTAGATTACATTCCATGTATTCCTATACATGTACTTCCAAAAGAAGAAAAAGAAGAAGAAAAAGAAAAAGAAAAAGGAGGAGGAGGAGGAGGAGGACCCATCTGTTGAGCATCTCTGTCCTTTAAATCTCACGGCGTTACTTATTCCTCCCTTGTAATTTTATATCCCCCCCAACAACCCCCCTCCCAAAGCAAGACCAAAAAAACAAAGAAGGAAGGAAGGAAAACAAACCAACCCCCTCCCACCAGGATGCAAATTTCTAGTCGCCATGGTGGGATTTGTCCAGCACCGATATGCGCTTACGCAATAATCTACCCTTAGGCTCCATTCACACCTGGGCAGTTTGGGATTGCCACAGATTAACAGCATGTTCCAGCTCCTGCACCCCCCCCCCCTCCACTGAATATAAAAACAGCATGGCTGTGCAGGGCACCGCACACATGACCGCATCATTCATTCACATTGTTTTGTAAATGAACTATATCTACTGTCAGCTTGCAGTTCTCAATAAACTGCAAGGGCGGTGAGCGTCCTCACTTTTTAGCAATTCTTCTTGCCGTTTAGTAACGGTCTGCCAGTGCCAGGTACGGGCAGACACCGGTACCGAGCGTCTGCAGGAGCCTGCCATTGCACCTGCAATCTGCTAATCTTGGGGTAAAAAAATAAAAGAAATGTGCATTTACCAGCAAAAAGACGTGTGCTTATTTTTGGTGAAAGCTGAACTTGGCCTTTAATAATTAGAAATCGTAGTAACTCATCAGCACTGTCGTGTGTGCCCACAGCCACCATACACAATCTTAGTTATAGTGCAATGACACTACCTAAAGTTACCAACATGGGGCCAGATTCAGGTAGCTCGGCGTATTGTTGATCGGGCGTAGCGCATCTCATATGCGCTACGCCGACGTAACTGAGAGGCAAGAGCAGTATTCACAAAGCCCTCCCTCCTTAAGTTACGGCGGCCTAGCGTAAATGGGCCAACGTAAGCCCGCCTAATTCAAGTTTGGAAGGTAGTGGGCGTGTTGTATTAAAATTAACCGTGACCCCATGTAAATGAATGGCCGAACGAACGGCGCATGCTCAGAATCACGTTGCATATACTCCCTAAGAAACGACGGCTCAATGCGTACGACGTGAACGTAACCTACGCCCAGCCCCATTCATGTACGACTTACGCAAACGACGTAAAATCCGACGTCCATACCAGAACATGACTTACCCCTGCTTTATGAGGGATAACTATACGCCGGACGTAGCTTACTGCGACGGGCGCAAGTACGTTCGTGAATCCGCGTATCTAGGTCATTTACATATTCGACGCGTAAATCAATAGAAGCGCCCCTAGCGGCCAGCGTAAATATGCACCCAAGATACGATGGCGTAGAAGACTTACGTCAGAATTCAGGCGCATCTGGTTTCAAGAATATGGCGCATAGATACGACGGCGCATCCTAGAACTTACGCGGCATATCAACAGATACGTCGGCGTAAGTGCTCTCTGAATCTGGCCCTCTGTGTAAACCCGATTTCAACATCAGCTAACAAAAATGGGCCTGGTAAGGACGTCACCAGTCATCTGCCATTCGGCTTAGTTGAAACAAAAGAATTCCAGGACAAGCCAACCAGTGTGTACCTTCTACAAAGAGGAAGAAGGAGGCTTATTACTTGGTTACGGAAGCAGATTGTGTAGGTCTGATCTGCAGATCGGTAAGGAGACGAACAGGCATAGAGAGGCATTTTGAATATAAGATCCTTGAAGGGGAACAGTATATCCCTGGGAATACAATAGGAAGAATCCTGAGGAATTCTGCCCCCTGGTGGGGAAAGTTTGACATAAATGACATACGGTCAGAATTTAAGGCGAGAGCATAAAGAGCATGTGTGAGTGACACTGGGGGAATATAAAGTGGCGTTTTGAATCATAATCCACAGTGGAACACTAAGACTTCTTTGAATTTTTTGTAGTTATATTTTCACGGTGAAGGTATATTATCATTGACGGACTTTACTGGTTAAATTACCTGCACGATGGAAATAAATATATCTTTTTTTTTTTAAGCGCAAAAGTTGTTTTGTTTGCCGATGTAACTTTGATGCTGAAATCATGTATACACATAAAGTGGTAACGTAGAATGAGGATTGTTTAACAGTAGTAGATATGTTTAAAGTGGAGGTTAACCCGGAAATGTAAATTTTTAACATTAGATTGATTCTCATTTAGTCTAGGGGAATCGGGTAGTTTTTTTTAAATCGAAGCTGTACTTACCGTTTTAGAGAGCGATCTTCTCCACCGCTTCCGGGTATGGGCTGCGGGACTGGGCGTTCCTATTTGATTGACAGTCTTCCGACAGGCTTCCGACGGTCGCATCTATCGCGTCACGATTTTCCGAAAGTAGCTGAACGTCTGTGCGCAGGCGCCGTATAGAGCCGCACCGACTATCAGCTTCTTTCGGCTACTCGTGACGCGATGTATGTGACCGTCGGAAGACTGTCAATCAAATAGGAACGCCCAGTCCCGAAGACCATACCCGGAAGCGGCGGAGAAGATCGCTCTCTAAAACGGTAAGTACTGCTTCGTTTTTAAAAAAACTACCCGATTCCCCTTGACAAAATGAGCATCAATCTAAGGTTAAAAAAAAAATTTCGGGTGAACTCCCGCTTTAACCACTTAAGCCCCGAGCCCGTTTTTCAGATTCGGCGTTTACAAGACTAAAACAGTTTTTTTGCTAGAAAATTGCTTAAAACCCCCAAAAATTCTATATTTTTTTTCTAACACCCTAGAGAATAAAATGACGGTCATTGCAATACTTTGTCACACTGTATTTGCGCAGCGGTCTTACAAGCGCACTTTTTTTGGAAAAAATTCACTTTTTTGAATTAAAAAAAATAAGACAATAAAATGTGGCCCAATTTTTTTATATATTGTGAAAGATAATGTTACGCCGAGTAAAATGATACCCAACATGTCACACTTAAAAATTGCGCCCACTCGTGGCATGGCGTCAAACTTTTACCCATAAAAAATTCTATAGGTTGCATTTTTTGAGCTACAGAGTAGGTCTAGGGCTAGAATTAGTGCTCTCACTTCAACGATCGCGCCGATGCCTCACTTGTGTGGTTTGAACACCGTTTTCATATGCGGACGCTACTCGCGTATACGTTTGCTTCTGCGCGCGAGCTCGTCGGGACGGGGCGCTTTAAAAAATTTTTTTCTTATTTCTTTTTATTGATTTTATAATTTTTTACACTGAAATAAAAAATAAAATAAAAAATGTATCACTTTTATTCCTATTACAAGGAATGTAAACATCCCTTGTAATAGAAAAAAGCATGACAGGTCCTCTTAAATATGAGATTTGGGGTCAAAAAGACCTCAGATCTCATATTTAGACTTAAATGCAAAAAAAAAAAAAAAAAAAAAAAAACACAACAAAAAAATGTCTATTTAAGACGCTGGGCGGGACTGACGTTTTGACGTCACTTCCGCCCAGCAATGCTATGAAGACGGGTGGGGGCCATCTTGCCCTCACTCGCATCCTCACACAACAGGCAGCAGCACCCGATCGCCTCCGCCGCTACCGACGGCTCCGGTAAGCGGCGGAGGGCACGGGAGACCCCTCTCCCGCCACCTATAACGGCGATCGGTCCAGTTATCGTTTACAGGACCGCCCACTGAAGAAGAGATGGATATCTCGGTTGTGGCAGCAGCTAGTGCCTTTACCGAGATATCCATCTTTAAAAACAGGACGTATATATACAGTGGGCGGGCGTTAACCAGTTAAGCGCAGTTTTTCTTTTGATGCGATAGCATTGAAATTTCAGTTCCGTAAAAAAGGAAGTTAGACACTAGAATTCGCACAGGTATTTTCCTGTACATGCTGCAAAAGTTCTTAGTCCGAAAAAAGAAAAACCAATACAGGCACCACCATTCAAGGACTGGTAAGCTGCAAGATAGTACACAGTTTGTTTTTGGGTCTAGACACCCTTTAATAGTTCCTACTAGTAAAACAATGTTCTGCTTTCAATCTTACCCTTGTTGATGGTACATCTCCTGGAACTGTGGCATGCTCCCTCTCTGCTCCATCATCACGGCATGGAAATGGCCCCTGTTCTCCATGTGCGGGTAATTGGGCACCATTCTAGGCTGGCCATTGGTTTGTCCATGCACAGGGTGGCGAGCTGGATGCAAGGGCTGCTGGGAGTACCCATGGGGTTGGTAGTGATTCTGGGGCAGGTAATGAGATTGGGTCATCATATTCGATGGCGGTCGGAAGTTTGAGCTGCCCCAATTGCTTGGAACGCCATAGGCTAAGCCCCCACTTTGTCTTTTGTGACTGTCCAAGTCCAGGAATTGTTTTGGGCTCTCTGGCCTCTCCAAAGAACCTTCACTCTTTTCTTCCATCTCTTCTGAGCTGTCACCAGGGACTGCCCTAGGTTCTCCCTCCAGCAGAGGAGACATGAGAAGATTCCTCATGTCTCCAATGCCCTGCATGCCCACTGACCCACTCGACTGGGAATAGCCCCCTGAATGCGGAGGAGCCTGCTGGGCAGAGTGATGCCAATTCTGGTATTCCTGAGTGTAATAGGGAGGGCGCTGGTAATTCTGATAGGGTTGCTGGGCATGCTGTGGGTGGTGGTATGGATATGCCTCAGCTTGGTGGTGGAACCGAGGATATGATGCTTGGTGAGGCTGTTGGTGTACATTCCCAAATCTAGGCGAAAACTGAGATGGCTGGTAACCAGGGGGCCTTTGAAAACCAAAACTTTGGTCCATAACGGGTCCAGGTTTGTTACCACCAGATGGATAAATGGGAGCCGTGTCATTTTGGTGTTTTGGTACAAAAGTATTTACTGAAGGCTGGTGCGGTGTAGTGTCTTGGTGTTTAACTGACTGCAGTGCCATTTTGGTGACACCAAGCAATTGCTTCTTTAGCATGGGCATCTCAACTGGCTTTTGTGGCACAGCTGCATCAAAACCATTATAAGAGCCGGATTTTGCATCCATGTCCTTTTCAACTTGGCTGCCTATACCAGAAGTCCACTGCTTTTCCCCATTCTTTGCACCACTAGGCAATATGCTGCTTGGAGGTGGAGGGTTCTCCTGTGTGGGCAGAACTGTCACATGTCCTCCATTTGTAGTTGGTGAAACATCTGGTGTGGGCGGAGTCTCTGCTTGCAGAGTTGGAGGAGGCAATGATGGTGAAGGCAGAGACGAGCCTGAAAAACAAAGTAGGTTTTCATATAAGAGTCGTGCAACAATGGGAGCAATTCTATATTATTGCAAGGAAGGACGGCATTTTAGATGCACATTTCATTACGAAATAAAAAAAAAAAACCTTCTGAGAACTTCACTGAAATATCAAGAGGCATTTTATCTGCAGTAGTCCTGAGAAATTCTAACTAAACTATCAACCATACAATATCTCAACACTGTACCCCTAGCACTTCTATAAATGTGTGTGCACCAAATGTTTTTGCAAACACAATATTGCATTGTAAAAGTAGTCATGAAATCATTATCGTGCTGTACATAGCCTGTGCGGAGAGAAGATACTTCACGTGTGGGAGGATTGCTTTTGGCATGTATGCAGGACCGACGCGTGCGTTTGCCTTCATGCACAAGAACGGGGCCACTAAAACATTTATTTTTTAGTGTTGCTTTAAACTTTTTTTTTTTTTTGTGATCACTTATTGCTGTCACAAGGAATGCAATCATCCTTGCAACAGCATAGAGACATCTGGGGCCTAAAAGACCCCAAAATGCCTCCTCTACCCTTAAAAGCATTTAATCACACCAGGATTGGCGTTTTCAAATGCTTTTCATTTTTAAAAATTGCGCCATTTACATCCTGGGAAACTGGAATTCAAGTAAGGTCATTGCTTCCAGTTCAGTATATCAGAAACAAAGTGGTTCCAGTCTTTATCTCTATGATCAGCCAGCAGAAGCCGAAGGGGGGACGTCCCCTCCAGCTGCTTGTAAAAGCAATCCAGTAGCTAGTTAGTTGCCAAGATTTATTTCACAAGAGCTTAACTTCAGCTACAGGCATCATCCCAGTACTGTATAACAACTTGAAGTCTAGCAACGTCTGGGTACGTTGCTGGTCGGCAAGAGGTTACGGTATAGGTTTAGCCAAATTTTGTTAGTTAGAATAGAGGACCAGGTGGCATCTTTGCAAACCTGCAAAATGACCGGTGTCCTGTTACTATTTCTCGTGCATAGTGCAACTATGCTCTGGGGTGGAGCTTGGGCACTGACGTCATCACGCATGGCTGTAGTCTGGAGCAGCGTGCAATCTGTGCACCGATTTTGATATGCTTGAAGCTTAAAACCAAATTGTAAGTGTGCATTCTATTTGTGAATAAAAAAAGTACATGGGTTCATGCACCATGGGAGTTTGTTTTTGCAGGAGAGCGGCTTATGTTGGAGGAACATAGAGTGGCAAGCAGTACTGGAGGCATTTAATCTGCGTTTTGTGGCACATCTCTGAAGATCTTGGAGCCAAGGCTGAGGACTTGTGGTATGGCCAGAGGGGTGATATACAATGTGTGTGAGCCTATGTGTGGCCACAATCTCTGTTAAGCAACTTGTGTGCTTACCAGGGCCGTTTGAAGGAATTAGGGGGCCCCAAGCAAAATGGACATGGAGGCCCCCCCCCCCGCACGCACAGCGCAGAACCACAGCAAGCAGAAAACCAACAGCCGGGTGGATGGAAGGGGTGATGGTGGGGCAAGATGAATCACTAGTGCCCCAGCATAGCATGACATATAAAAGAGGGCTGCATATGGTGTAGATCAACCAATGAATTTTATTTATAAAAATATCTTACAAATCAGTGTAAATATAGCCAATAAAAGTGATCACAAAATGGTAAAATATAAATAAAAGCAATGTGGGAAGCATAAAGATGCCAGCACGACCTACCTGACCCCTACACTGACCAACCTGATCCCTACATTGACCACTACACTAACCTACCTGATCCCTACACTGACCTACCTGATCCCTACACTAACCTACCTGATCCCTACACTAACCTTCTAGTGAAATGATTAAGGCTGGGTATACACTGGTGTGATGTGAGAAAGCCTGCGAATCCTGTGCAGGTTCCCGAATCGCACCAGACAGTTCACACTGACATCTGCGAACTGCTGCGAGTGTCAATAGAAAGCCAATGACACCCCCAGATCGGTTCTCAGATTGCTGTGTAAACTGTAAAATGGTGCAGGAATCGGATCGCATGGGTGTTTACACCCAGAAGTGTCACACCCATGAGATCTGATTTCAGTGAGGACCAAAAAAAGAGTCCTGCACCATTCTGGTGTAAATGCGATTTCAGGCATACAGTTTGAATGGCTGAATTTGCATCGCACAGACATTGCATATGATGTGCACAGCAATGCGGTGCAAATCACATGAGATGTCTGTGATCGCACACGTGTGAGCCCAGCGAGGAGGTTATTATAGGTGAGGGAATAGGACTGATCTGGAGTTATGAATACATTTGGACTATTGCTCAGATTCCTATAATGACAGATTTAAGCTATGGGTGATGGGACACAGTAACCAGATCAGTCAGTGAAGGGTTACATAGTGGTGTCTGGGCTGTGTGATACATGGATGTATAGAGGGGGATGGGAGTGTGTAAGGGGTGATGATAGTGTAGAGGGGAGTGGAAGTTACATTAGATAGGGGGATGGGAGATTTGTATCAGAACTGAGGAAGAATGACACTAGAAGAGAGTGAGAAGCCATGCTGGATAAGATGGGCTGAGTCAGGAGGATAGTAGAAAACAAGACACAGGCTTGTTGGGACAGTGAGTTGGAGGAATGAGATCCACTGTGATGTGAGACAGAAGGAGAGCACAGGGGTGACTGCATGGAGACATATTCTGGGCACAATCACTGGGACAAAGAAGGGAGAATGTGAGCAGGACCAGTATCTAGAAGGGGGAGGAGTAACAAACTTACGAGGTAAATAGAAGATCATGCAGGAAGGAGAGCTGACAGCACAGCACTGAGCTGAGTGCAGGGAGAGAATACCAGGAGGCTGGGGATCGGCTGCCATTGTAGCATAAAGGCAGAGGGAGAGAGACACTGGTCAGCTGCTGGGCACCTTCACTTCCTGTACTTCCCGCTCACTATGCTCTGGGTTGTCTAATAAAGGGGCGGAGCTCCGGATATTGGCCCCGCCCATCCCGACATCAACCTGACAGATCCACTCAATCTCCCTGCAGCCATAGACTACAGAAGTCAGCACGCGTGTTCTTTTATTCTGGACAATGTACGTGGGCACCCTAGTTGGGGCCCCCTTCCAGCTCGGGGGCCCCAGGCAATTGCTTGCATTGCCTCTCCTGTTCCGACGGGCCTGGTGCTTACTACACTGAAGTAGCTGTAAAACAGGCAGCGGGAGGTCTGCCTAAATTTGGATATCCAGATGCACTGTTTTTCGACTATAGTTTTATTGCACTGATCACTTTTTTTTGGTGGTGGTTTCTGAAGTGGTGTCAAAAGGCAGGAGTTGATCTGCTTGATTGAGTTGGCTTATTAATTTTTGTTAGGTTTTCGTATTTTTTTTTATTAATTCACCTTTTTCATATGGATGAATTTGCACATAAGCACTTTTATATGTTTTTTGCACAAATGTGTTACATTTGATTATGCACTTTATAAGAGTAAGCGCATTGGTTTGAATTTCTGTGGATATTTAGTGTATTCCTACAATAACAGTTTGCAGCCTTCTACTCAAAAGAGATTACACAAATCGATTTTTTTTTTTTATTGACTTCTCTTACAATCAGTGCAGAGGTTTAAAAATAAGAAGTTTTGAGCGCACTACACTTGGACAAGATGTCAAGGAAAGTGTCAAATGCAGAATCCAGGGCCCAAAGCAAAAAATTACAGGCTGACCCACTACTTGGGGGTCCGGGTACAGTTCCCAAGAAGCACATCAAGGGTAACTGATCCAAAAACTGATTGGGAGCACTTGGGCAATAAGCAGTTGGTGGATCTTGATAGAAGTAAAGTTTCAATCAAAGTAGTGCAGAGAAACAAACAATTGTTTAGAAACTTCTCCATAGCAGAAGAAAATCATCATCTAAGGCACAGGTGTCAAACACAAGGCCCGCGGGCCAAATCCGGACCATTTCATGTGGCCCTCGCACCTCTTCTGCAGCTGCCAGCCCTCCTCCAGACCCTTACTTTCTGCTTTCAAGCAATGCATCCAGGTTCTTCCCAGCAGCATAAGGTAAGGGAGGTGCACTGTGATGTAAGGGAGAGTGGGGGACTTAACTTCTGATGGTGGGGTCGCTCTTGACATCCAACGTAAGGGGAGGGGATGCACTGGACATCTAATCTTACAGATACTGACCCTTCTGAAGACAATCATAATGCTGATGCCGCCCAAGATAAATTTGAGTTTGACACCCTAGATCAGGGATTAGCAATCAGCGGACCTCCAGCTGTTGCAGAACTACAAGTCCCATGAGGCATAGCGAGACTCTGACAGCCACAAGCATGACACCCAGAGGCAGAGGCATTATGGGACTTGTAGTTTTGCAACATCTGGAGGTCCGCTAATTGCATATCCCTGCCCTAGATCCAAGTGAACTAGCAAAAAATGGGAGTCCCACAGAGTGGGTGGGGTTATATGGGGATGCTCTGGTGGTGTTTCCAGCTAAGATTCTGCCATTGTCTAATCACCTGAAGGTAGCAACATATGACCTATGGCCTAGGACTACATGTCTTGTGCCATATAAAAAACAAAAACACATTTTTGGCTATATACACACACACACACACACACACACACACACACACACACAAACACACAAACACACACACACTTTAAGTAAAGCTAAACTGAAAGAAGCAGAGGCCTGACAAAAATGAACAGTGACTGACAATATAACTATGTAGACTTGGTTTATATTTCCACAATCTAAACACACATTTGGAAAGCATGAAGTGGTAATTACATATTACTTTACCTTTCGCATTCAATAAATCCTGGTCAGAAGTTACAGAGCTCACGTCTGGTTTACTATTTAAGCTGAGTTTTTCACTTGGCTGGTAATGAGCAAGACCTTCCTGAGATGGGTATGGTGTAAGGGGTGGTGTGGTTGGGTGGAGGTTAGAGGGTGGTGAAGATGGGCAAAGGTCTAACTGTGCCTGAGCTGGCAGAGAGGAGGTTGCTGGCTGGGATGGAGAGAGACTAGGAGATGGCTTGGGTGAGTAGGGGGTAGGAATTTGCTGTGATGTGTAGGGGGTGGACTGTGGCTGGGATGGCTCAGGTGCCAATTGGGTTGAGCAGGGTTTACACAATGGTTGCGTAGGGCTAGACATAGCAGAAGGCTGTGATGGATCTGGTGGGGGTGTTGGTTGGGTTGGGTATGGGGTACACAATAGTTGAGTTGGATGTGAGGAAGGTATTATTTGGGTTGGGCAGTTATTAGTTTTTGGCGAGTTGGGGCATGGGACAGATGTAGGCTCAAATGGGTGTGGTGGAGATATTTGTTGGGCTGGGTGGGATATAGATGCCGGTTGCGTTGGGCATGGGGCAGATGCTAGCTGGGAAAGCGGTTGTGGGGATTCTGGTTCTGAAATGCTTGAAGGTCCTGCTTGGGTTGAATGTGGATTAGGGGTTGGTTGAGGAGAGGGATCTGGTTGGCATGAGTGGGAGCTAGGGGATAGCTGGTTCGTTTGAGTATTGGGTGCTTGTTGTGAAGGATATGCACCAGTCGATGGCTGGGTGGGGCGCAATGAGGGTGCCGACTGGTTTGGATATGGAGTAGATGTAGACTTTGTTGGGAATGATGCATGTGTTGGTTTGGTTTGATATGGTGTGGACTGAGCCTGGAATGGCTGTGGCGGGGGTGTTGACCGAGTTGAGAACGAGGTAGATGGATACGTTGACGATGCTGGCTGGTTTTGGTTGGATGTAGTTCCAGACTGAGATGGGTATGGTGTTGATGCAGGCTGGGATGGGTAAGATGGGGGTATTGATTGTGACGAATAGCTTGACGAAGGAGGACAAACAAAAGATGTCAATCTCTGCATCTCAACCATTTCTGGACTGTCCATCATAGAATTCCCAAAGCCACTGAACAAGTATCGACCATTCAAGTTGAACCTCGGAGGTCTTATGAAGTGTGCCCCTGCTGGCTGGGGGAAGTGCTGTTGCCCAGCACCAGCAGGGTGGCTTGGCTGTCTGTTTTCATGCCACATAGGCGTTCCACGTCTATACGTTTGGTATGAATTGGCAGATGGGGGCGCTTTTTGATCTGGTACCAGCGGCCCCATCTGTGATGTATAACCAGAAGAATATGGGGCTGGAAGGCGTTTATCATCATGATCAGGTGTCCTCACTGGGAATGAAGGTCTTGAATTGTGTGGCTCCTGAGAGGGTCTAAAGTCCAGCCGTTTGTTGTCTGACATTTCAGGAGACCTTGCAATAGGCTGAAGAGAGAAAAATTAATAAAAAATTGTGAATGAACAATTCTCATTCAACAGCTAAACCTTCCAAGACACAACATTATTATACAATACATCATTTTGAAAACTTTTCATGGCACTCAGACTACTTGAGAAGAAACAAACAACCTCACTCCTGGCCAGAGAAAGCCCTCCCTTGCCACTGGCCCTCAGGGGAAAAGCCCTTTCTTGCCACTGGTGGATGGTGGCACAAATTGCTCACTTTCGGGCAGCCTGCTCTAGAGTAGTGTGGTACAGTGCCATCACTGGCACAGCAGCTTGAAAGATCTGTTTAAACAAATGAGGACAGCTCAATTCAACAATACACTGGTCTTTAGATCTTTTTCTCTTTTATCCTAGGCTGGCTTAACAGACAAGGCACTTGGACCACTATTTGAGAGCAACGATTAACAAATTGTGTTCTGCCATTTGCAAGGCATGCAGATCATGGCATACAGTCTGCAAAGTTTAAATAAAAAAAAAAGAGACATAATAGTTAACTGATTCCCCTTAAAAATGATTAAAAATAGATAAAAAACAATCATATAATGTACCTACAGTTTAGTTTCGTTCTTGCTGTTTCCTGGTTCTCTGATGTACAGAGACAAAGAGCCAATAGAGGGCAGTGATGCTTTGTAAAACGAAACTGGATTGGTGCTGACACACAGTAATCACACCTCCTTGATTAGTCACCACAGTGAGAAATCTCCCAGTACTGTGGTGATCAGGAAACAGACAACCAGGAAGTATCCAGAACAGAGGAATTACAGCAACATCAAAGCAAAAACGAACAATTAGGACATGAAACCAGGACTGCAGTAAGGTAAGGAAGCGATTTTGCTAAAAAAATGTTTTCCTTTAGTGACCCTTTAAGACGGCTTTTAAGATAGCCAAATGTTACAAATTGTACAGTCTGCTCTGTTTAGATAGAACTGTACAGAAAGATGGAAATATTAATATTGAAATCTTAAAGTTCCACCACTTACCATGTCCACTGGGTAGAAAGGCGGCCTCTGCGTTCCTCCATAATGCAGGGGGCGAGTGTACGATTGACCTTTTGCAGATTTATTGGTGGATGGTGGCAAATGGTCCTCTCCATCCTCGCTGGGTGAGGACTGATGCACCAAGCTACTCTCTGAGCTCTGCCTCTTCCGGCCGCTTTCCAACTTCGACTTTCTCCAACCCCCGACCTTTGACCGCCTTGCCTGGCTCCGCCTCTTGAAGGGCTTCTCCCTGTTGTCGATTCGAATCCAGCTATCGCCATCAGAATCGCCTTCGTCTTCTGGAAGGTGTTTGAGTAACGCCTTTCTAAAACATTGCTCCAAGTTCTCAGCCATCTGTGTGTACTCTGCAATATGTCAAAGTTCAGATTCAGTCAAATTTACGTTTACAAATGCTGCCTCCCACCTACAGAAGACTGATGGCATGTAGATGGTGACACAAAGAATTACATTTTAACTGCACGATTAAGAGTAGAATATTTATGAAAAAAATATATATTAATTCCCAAGGACACAGGCATGCCATAGTTACAGGTGCAGGAATAATGACAGCATACCAGTGCCATGTGTATGTATCTGAACGTAAGAAATAAAAACTTTAGTGTGATAATGTAAGGAGCACGGTTCGAATCACTTGTGCAGCAGAATGAACAGATACGGTTTTGTCATGCTACTACATTGCTAGGAAGGTCTATGGTTGTGGCACTTTGGTGACAACAGCAATATGAAATGTGAGGATGATGTAAATTGTTCATGAATATGTAATATTTGTACAATACCGCCCCCCAAAAACAATGAACTTCAACAATATTTTTAGACGCCGTTTTTAAAGCAATGTTTTCTCTTTTGACTTACCGCTATCCAACCCGTTGTACTTGACGCAGTTCCTAAACATGGTTTTCATGTCGCCGACAAACTGATCCTTTGTGAGATAGTACCCAGAGGATAACCTCTGCTCCACTCTTGACAGGTCCATCGGACACTAGGAATGAGAGAGGACGCAGTTAGGACCATGAAGCCAGGATTGGAAAGATTAATAATTGGCCCAGGGCATGGATTACAGTACAGAAGGCAAATAAGCTTTACTTGGTTGAGTTATAGAGGTTTGTGGAAAAAGACATGTGACCATGTCTTTGACAGAGAAAAATTGGACTTTGTAGGCACAACCCGATAAAATTAATGATAATTTAATAGAAAAATACAAAATACAAGGGGCGTGGCCTGCATGCATCGTGATGGATGCCTGAGCTAACAGCTCTGACTGGCATCTGGGGATTTCTCGGCCAATCCATCAAAATATCGCTCTGTGAATCGCCTGAGACTGATATTCTGTGAGGGGAGACCACACTCGATGCAGTCACGCAAGCGGATTAAAGAAACTCGCTTTAGAAAGCTGACTGACGACTAGAGAGAGGAACAAGAAGCTACCTTCGAGACGCCATTTTGTGGCCTTTAAGACACCACTGTCTATATTGTGACACAGCACCTATAGGAGGCTCTGAGTTGGATGCCAGGCCCTATATCATTTATGTTCCCTGGTTTTGAATGCTTAAAGACAGACCCAATATCCGCCAGAGGAGTATTGTGTGAAGAAAATGCTATATGTACAAGAGCGCCCAGACGAAGCTATGCATTGACCATGCGAAACTAGTCGGCGAGGATCTTTTTATTTTGACCATCCGGCCATCTTACAGACTTGTATGTCTGTGTGATTCTCACACGATGAGGCTTAAACAGCTGTTTGAGACTGCATAACCAATACAATAACCAATACAACACAACGGAAAGCAGAGCTATATCTTCAGGCAACTATTTGCTGGACAAAGAATATGATTTGACCCCTGTTTTAAATCCACGGATGTGAGCCTTTGGGGATAACAGTAAAACCAGCTATAAAGCTAATCACTGCAACGGTGAATGACCCACATGAAGTAACATCTTCAGAGTATGAGGACATCAGCTGACCTGTGTGTTATCTACACTTGAACAGATCCCCTACAAGATTGCAAACGGCTGGAGAATCTGTCTCAACCTGCTTGGCTGGATACACAGACGCTGCGATCTTTCCACCTGTGGATTACAACTAAGAACGGCAGAAGCAAACACCTGACTGTTCCAGGACTGGTAAAGTACCCATTGTGAATCAATGCTTTTCTCTTATATAATATATGAGAACACATTTACTGGAAAATACTGAAATCATATGCTGGATTTTCAGGGATCTCTCTGAAATATATGTGTGTCTTTCTGCCTCAGGAATCAAATCATTTCCAGGCATTGCTGCAATTTTTTGCACTTTCATTCTGTAAGGACGTATACAGGTAATTTCCTGTCCCTTATTTTTTCTCAAGATATGTGAATATCCATCAGCTACAGTTGCCTTATATCAAATAGCAGAGATACAATATTTCGGATCTGAATCTATATGTAGCGCAATACATTCAACATTAATTACATGAGGATATACACAGGAATTCCTGCTCCCTCCTGGATTGTTATTAAATTGCTACATTGTTTCTTCTTTTCTTTATCTCTGCTTCCTCTGCTTTCTTACCTAATTTCCTTTAACAGCTCGAGCTTCAGATGAGATTGGAGGGATAATATATTTTCTTTATTTTTTCAATAAATTTGTTTATTGGTTACTTCATTCAGGGATTTCCCTGTAATATATATCCCTCCACCCTATCTGATATCCGGATGGCCTTTATGTTTATATGTTTTGTATATATTTTTTCTTTATTGTTAGTATGTGGAGGCTGCCTTGCTGGTTTCAATATACCCTTTAGCTGGTGAACCGCACCGCAGCCAATCTTTTAATAATATTGTCCCTTATCCAACCAAGTTCTTCCAATATATGTACTATTAATATTTAAAATTAAAAATTTTCTACTTTTTGAATAATTATTTAGTCAGGTGTTTTTCCTTATAGTCCTTTCTTTTGGTTTGACTCTCTTGTTCAAACAATTTTTTCCATATATGCAGTTATAGGACTGGAAACCTGACCTATTTACATATTTAAATCACAAGCCTCATATTCTTATATCTACTATATGTACAAGAGGTAAGAGTCAGCATCTGCAATGTTCCTTAGGCCCTCTGGCTGTGATGATTATTCACCTCACAGCCGATTATTTTACCTCACAATTCGTGCTGCTGGGATGAAGGCTTGTTAAAAGGGGACTTGCCTTACCACTGACCTCTGTCATGGGATGAAATCATACTGACTTTTTATAATACAAAGATACTAGAGTGATATACATAAGAATTGAACATTACCATATTACCATTCTGTGGTAGATATATCCAGAGACTGGTACATGCCTGTTAAATCATATAGGAATAAGAAAAAGGGCAAAGTAAACAATAAGCAAGCTGCTGTTGCAAGGGATCCTTCTAAGATGTCAACAGTACCTCTAACGTATGCTCAATGCACAGCAAATGTGAATTCATCACATATGGATCCTATTCCCTCTATAATACACCACACTTTACCTCAGGAACCGATCCCTGGGAAATCTAATCAACTGTCGTCTATGTTGATTCCCTCATGTGAAACAGTAAATGCTACAACAAATAGTAAACAGGCTCTTGATGTTACCTTTAATGTGTCTGAACTGTATGCTAGAATATCTGAAATGCTGGAAAGAGGCTTGGCACAAACTGCTGAAAGGATAACTGGAGAAATTAGAGCTGATTTTCAAAATCTAGGTTCAAGAATTGAAACTATTGAACATAATTTGGATGTTAATGTTGCTAGGACAACTCAAAATGCCGATCACCTACAATACATGCAGGATCAGCTGGAATTAGCACAAGCCAGGATCGATGAACTTGAAAATAGATCTCGGAGAGGGAATTTTAGGATCAGAGGCCTTCCTGAATCTGTTCTTGATATTGACTCTGCAGTACAGGATATTTTCAAAATGTTGTTGCCGCACATTCCAGCCCACAAGTTGGACTTAGACCGCGCTCATAGGTCACTGGGACCTATACGGAAAGATGGCTTGCCAAGAGATATAGTGATTAAACCTCATTATTTTTCTACTAAGGAGGAGATAATGAAATGTTCGCGTCAAAGGGAACTAACCTATCAAGGAGCCAATATTCAAATCTTTTCCGATATCTCTCCTTATACGATACAGAAGAGAAGATCGATGAAACCTCTGTTATCAGCCCTTCTACAGAAAGAGATCAGATATAAATGGGCTTTTCCTTTTGCTCTGAAATTTTCTTATAAAGGCAACCACTATGCAGTCCACAACTTTCAAGAAGGTGAACGTCTACTGATAAGTCTCAATATAATATCTACTGTTCCTGATATGGACACTTCTCCGATCCAGCAGGGCTCGACTAAAAGACAGACCCCTATAAGTCCGACATCATCTACATGGACAAAAGTCAAGTACAGGAAGGTTAAAGATGACTCTGTTACCTGAATGAGGATGGAAGGGGAATTTTTTCATTTTCCTTCTTTCCTTTGTTTATTTATTTATTTTATCTATTTACCTATTTATTTATTTTTGGGTCATTTGCTGGTAACTATGTCTCTACTCTAGAGTATGAGTATATATAAGTATTTTGGATGTGTTAGTCTATGGGGAGTGGGAGAGAGGGAGAGAGAAGATAATTTTCATTTGTTTTCTTTCTCTTCCTCTCCACTCATATACGGAGAACATGCATTTAATGCCATCCCCGATTGATGTGTGAATTATATAGAAGTTGTATTTTTCATTTTTTTCTTCCCCTTTTTTTAAAGGGATTACAATGTTTTATATATCATTAGTCAATAATAGCAGGTCAGTGGTGAGTCGCTAGGCCTCAACTCACTCCTTAGATTGACGTTTGGTCGTCCTGGGGTGTGAGTTTGTAGCCCTCTTTATGGGCTATTCTAAATTTCTGTTTTTGAGTGAAGGGAGGGGGACATTGCCTTCCCTTTACTCAGGGCCATCGTTAGGCCCTATAATGTTCTGGTTAATCCTGATAAATTTATTTTTATATTCTTTTCCTTTGACCTTTTCTGTTTTCCTTGATCTTTCTTCCTCTATAGCCTACCTGCCAATTTATGCTCATATTGGGATGAGGTTAATGATGCGGTTTTATGGCTCATCAAATACTTATTTCTCTTACGGTCTTGATTATGAAACCATCACACCCCTGTTAGACTCAATGCTTGGGATCCATACTATTTTAATACATGGCTGGTTCAGTTAGTTCTCCATCTTCCCTTAGTGTTATTTCTCATAACACACAGGGGTTGAACTCTCCAATCAAAAGGAAAAAAGCATTGCAATACTATAAGACCATTCATGTTGATGTAGTACTTCTTCAAGAAACTCACTTTCCAAGGCGGTACACCCCCTCGTTCTTACATGAAAACTTCCCTACATTTTATTTATCCAAAGCTGAAAATAAAACCAAAGGTGTAGCTGTATTGTTCTCCAAACACTGCAATTTTACCTTGTCTAAAGAGTATGTTGATCCGGAAGGCAGGTTTGTCCTGGTTAAGGGCACGATTGATGGAAACTTATACACTTTCATTTCCTACTATGCCCCAAACAAGGGACAAAAATCTTTTTTTGACAATTTGTTTGGGACACTTCAGTCTTTAATGGAGGGAATCATAATTATGGGTGGTGATTCCAATTTGGCCTTTGATACAGGGCTAGATAAATCTGGTCCATCAAAGACTAAATTGATCAGACCAACCAAGGCCAGCACACAAATAGCTCGCTTAATTCACCAATCCGGATTGTCGGATATATGGAGGGAACTAAATCCGTCAGCGAAAGATTATACGCACTACTCTAATCCCCACCGGTCGTTTTCGCGGATAGATCATATCTTTTTATCTACTCATTATATCCCTAGCGCTATACGTTCATCTATAATAGATGTCCCATGGTCTGATCATTCCATGGTCGTATTGACATTGAAAAGGGTACACGCTAAGCAGAAGGTTTCTCATTGGACCCTTAATCAATCACTTTTGAAAAACCCCAATATAGCTAATGAAATTGAACAGGCCATAAAAGATTACTTTGAGGTTAATGATACTAACGAGATCTCCCCAGAAATATTGTGGGCAGCTCACAAGGTAACGATCAGGGGCAAACTAATACAGATAGCGGCCAGACAAAAAAGGATGAAAAAAATGGAAATAGAGAAGCTAGAACGTGAATTTAATACTTTAATCTCGCAACATAAAAGGGACCCTATCGGTTTTCCTACTTCTGCTTTAGACGCAGCCAGAACTGCTCTTAATCTTGCACTTACGGTTAGAGCGGATGAAGCCATTAAGTGGTCCGGGACTAAATTCTATCAATTGAGAGATAGAATTGGCCCGATGTTGGCCAATAAACTTTCTCCCAGGTTTAGATCTAGGATCATTCCTAAGATTAAACATAACGATGGCTCCCTTACTCTAAACCCTCAAAAGGTGATGGAGTCCTTTCAAAATTTTTACTCGAGGCTTTATCATTCCGATGGTGGTTGTGACTCTAGCAGAATTGCAGAATTCCTTGACGGCCTAGATCTCCCAAAATTATCGGATTTACATAGTAGCGAAATGGAAGCTCCTATAACGGTTGAGGAAATTATAGGGGTTATTAAAGGGTTGAAGACTAACAAAGCACCAGGCCCTGATGGATTTTCGTCTCCTTATTACAAGAAGTTTTCGATCCTCTTAGCACCCTATCTTGCACGGTTTTTCAATGGTTTGTCCGAAGGTAATCCAATAGGCAGTGAACTTAATATGGCATACATTTCTGTAATCCCTAAACCTGACAAAGATCCCAGCTTAGTTGAGAATTATAGACCAATATCTTTGATTAACAATGACCTAAAAATAATGACTAAAATAATGGCTAATAGACTCTCGAACTTCATAGGTCTATATATACATAAAGATCAGGTAGGTTTTATTCCTAATAGACAAGCCCCGGATCAGATCAGGAGGGCGGTGGACTTAATTTCAATATTGCAAACTGGCTGGATTAGGAAAGACAAACAGGAAGGTATGCTTTTGTCAATAGATTTACAGAAAGCTTTTGATTCGGTTTCCTGGTCGTATATGTTCTTGATTTTGCAAAGGTGGGGTTTTGGTCCCAGGACTTTGGGTTTTCTAGCTGCTCTATATTCTTCGCCTGAGGCCAAGATCCGACTGCTGGGATTATTTTCGGAGACTATCAAAATTAAAAGGGGTACTCGCCAGGGCTGTCCCCTATCCCCTCTGTTGTTCGCTGTTGTAATAGAGTCCCTAGCTATAGCACTCAGGAATGACCCGAATATCAAGGGGATTAACTGTAACCGGAAGGAACATAAATGCGCTTTATTCGCAGATGATCTTCTGTTTGTCACCTCCCCAGGCTCTTCTTTACCTGCTATATATAAACTATTAGATGACTTCTCTGAAGTTTCAGGTCTTACAGTCAACATTGCTAAATCCAGGGCCCTTAATGTGTCACTCTCTGATTCTATAGTTTCCCTCATTCGGAAAAATTATGCTTTTTGCTGGAATACATCGTCCATTAAATATTTAGGTATTAATTTGACTTCGAAATTCGAAGATCTTTATCAGGCCAATTACCCTCCCATGTACAAAAAACTTGAAACTGATCTAGAAGAGTGGAATACACATAACATAGGTTGGATAGGACGGATAAGTTCCATTAAAATGACTCTCCTACCTAGGATCTTATACCTGTTCCGTTCACTCCCTATACCAATAAAGACAAACCATTTGAAAGCCTTCCAGAGCAAAATTACTAAATTTGTTTGGAAGAAGAAGAATCCGCGTGTTTCTTCGCGATCTCTTTTTAATCTGCCTGAACAGGGTGGTTTCGGCCTTCCAAATTTAATGTGGTATTACAAGGCCGCTAGATTGGCTCAACTTTCGGATGTATACGTCCGAGGGGATAGACCAGATTGGGTATGTTTGGAGGAACAGGCTACTCCCTCTTACACATTAGAAGATTTATTGTGGGTTACTCCCAAAAGTAGACCTCCTATTATGTCACCAGCTCTCTCTCAAGCCATGGTACTATGGGACTCCCTTAAAAAAGATCCTTCTTTGATTACCAAGGGTCATCCTTTAGCCAATCTATTTAGAGAACCTGACTTCATCTCTAAGTTAGAAGGGGAATCCTTCAAATGGTGGCTTGACAAGGGGGTGTACCGCATTGGACGTTTCTTTTCTCATTCAGGTCCCCATACCGAACAATATTTTGTGAAAAACCTAGGTCTTCCTCACTCTGAAACAACGGGATTTTCTCATATTTATAAGTATGCTACAAAGCTTTGGTTGGATGAAGCCGTTTCGGGCTCTATGACAGCTTATGAAATTAGATGTGACCAAGCCATAGGAAGAAGAGGGGGGATTTCTCTTATTTATAGATCACTAGCTGATAATAGTCAAAAATTACCACATATGATAGCCTGGGAGAGGGATCTTCAGATTGATTGGGATATAAAGGACTGGTATTCTAATTTTGAAAGATCTATAAAAGGGATTACTAATGTGTCACTTATAGAAGCAAATTTAAAGATTTTCACTAGATGGTACTTGGTGCCCTTGAGATTAGCAAATATTTATCCTTCTCAATCTCCTCTATGTTTTAGAGGATGTGGTGGGGTTGGTTCTATGATTCATATATGGTGGGAGTGCCCGAAAATACGTAAATTCTGGAATATGGTCTTTCACATTATTAGAAGGATAACTGGTTGTAATATTCATCAATCTCCATCGATTGCTTTGTTAAATGGACTTATACCGCAAGCTCACAAGTCTACCAGGAAATTGATATTGTTTATACTTGTAGGAGCTCGAATTTCTATAGCTGCTGCCTGGAAAAGGACGTCTGTTTCGATATTGTATATGAAGAGAAAGGTGACTTGGATAATGGAGCAAGAGAAGAGGATAGGCTTGATGTTAGATTCTGAAGACCAGTTCAATGAAATTTGGGGACCATGGTTACAATACATGGGTATCATAAACAACTTATAGTTTCATAAGACGATTTACTGCTTTTTGTGATGTGGAATTGGCAGGTAGGCTCCCTTTTCTTATCTCTCTCTTTTCTAAATTTCCATTCTATTTTTCCTTTTTTGGTTTTCTATATCTTTTTCTTATGATTGGAGTTCTTTACTCTATTTTTTATTTTATTTGCTATCGTAAAGTACATTCATTACATAATAGTGTTGTTTGAGGATTTAATCCTCTATATTCCTATATTTTTTACTTAGTCCATTCTGATTGAACCTTTTGTCGCCATGAGTATTTTGAGATTTCCGGACTTGCCATATTTTTTTTTGAGTTATCGGGATCCATAGACTTAATCTTAAAAATGGTGTCAATTCCTCAAACATTTTGTTACTTTAAATGTTTAGTGATGCTTTAAGGTATCGTAAGGTTATTACACTGATCCGGAATTAACGAGTTGTCGGTCATAATATTAATCTTCTCAATTTAAAAAAATTTTCATTGATCTACTTCTAATTCACAAAGTGAATTTGCTCTACAATAAGTAAGTAGGGGGAAAAAGAGAGAAGACGGTGGGAGTATTAGGACAGAAGGTGGGGTCCTACTCTTAGTGAAATGATTGGATTCTTACTAAGGTAAGGGGGTTATATGAGGGTCATTTAAGAATGAACTCTATTTTATTGACTAATATCACATGTGTTATGGTATCACAAGTATCAACTTTTACGTTGCACTTGAATATCTCTCAGGGGAACCTTATATAGGAAAATTTAGGGTAAATACTATATTTCCGTTATAACGGTTTGTGGACACATGATCTTTTTATTTCTTCCAAATCTGTTTATTTTTGAATAAAGATCGTTTATTCGATTGTGACCTAAGTATAGTTATGAATATGTGATGTCGAAATGTATCTTCCTGTAATGCATTGTGATGTTATCCTTGATGTATGAACTCGATTGTACCGTTTATATTTTCAAAATAAACTTAAACTTGATTGAAAAAAAAAAAGAATACAAAATACATAGCAATTGCACTTAATACAAAATAAGACACAAAAAAATGAATAGTAATAAAAGAACCCCAATCTTATCACTCTAGGAAAAAAACGCTCAATAGCCACAGGGCTAAGTGTAATTAGTACAGTAAAAGCGCTGGGTGGCGTGATGATTTCAGAGGATGATACTAGATGGATTCTTGAATGATTGTATTGGGACGCCGTAGGTCAGCTTTTCTCTCTTCAAACTACATCAACACCGTTTATCGGTGAGTATAATGGTTACAAATACATGCACTATCAGTCACTTGTAGGCCTATATTATAGGCTTTTTTCAGTAGTACATATGTATTATACTTATGTCTAATGGCAACATTATATGTCTTTTAATATTCAGAAGCTCCCGAAGAAGCGGCGTTTGTCAAGTCGCGAAACATGTCGAGCTGATCTTTTAATCATTCAAGAATCCATCTAGTATCATCCTCTGAAATCATCACGCCACCCAGCGCTTTTACTGTATTGATTACACTTAGCCCTGTGGCTATTGAGCGTTTTTTTCCTAGAGTGATAAGATTGGGGTTCTATTATAACTATTAGTTTTTTTGTGTCTTATTTTGTATTAAGTGCAATTGCTATGTATTTTGTATTTTTCTATTAAATTATCATTAATTTTATCGGGTTGTGCCTACAAAGTCCAATTTTTCTCTGTCAAAGACATGGTCACATATCTATTAGTGGGTGAATGATTACCACCCTAGGGCAACTGTAATACCAATACTGGTTGAGTTATAGTGCAACAAAATAGAAACAGCACATCAATTAGCAGGAAACTCTTCCCTTTGGTCGAGGTTGGTGATCCAGAAATCACATGAAATCCTTACCTGCCTGCTGAGCATAAATCGCTAATGGCTTCAATGAGACTTTTTGCTCTGTGCGATATTGAGAACACCCCCCCCCCCCCCCCAAATTCAGAACAGTTGGCCACCTCCCTGGCTTGTGTGTGATGTTACATGCTTTTACAATGAGCTTACCGTGATAATATCATAATAATTGGGAGCATAAGACTCATCCACCGGCTCCAGGAAGGGCCAGGAATCCTTATGTGCCCTTACAGCATCCAAAACTGCCAAAGAAAACAAAAAGATCAGAACTTCTCAGAATTAGATCTTTTCACAAGCAATAATGGTTGCAGGAAAGGAAAAAAAAAAAAAAAAAAATCACAGTCTATGGCTGGCTTTACAGTCCACTGATACTTTCTTAGGCTCTAAAAGCTGAAGGTCTGTACCTCTGTGCAGACCTGGGCTGGAGGAATAGTCTATAGGAGTCAGAGCATTGCACTCACGATCCGCTGATGGCAGTTGCAATGCTTTGCAGGCTCCAATTAAAAGAAAATAAATGCACGTTTTAGCTTTTTGCAATATTGATTACATTTATTACTCTGTTGCAAAAGATGGGTTTCTCTTTGGTTTTTAGAATCAGCGACAAGGAAACAAGTGGCACCCCTCACCTTTGTACATGCCTGTATAATGGTCATCAAGTTCAAAGCTCAGTCTGAGGAGAGAAGAAATATGGAAAAAATGTGAATAGTGCAGAAAACAGAGTCTGTCAATCCTAAAAAGAACTTTGGCAACCATTTGTAAACTTTTTTTTTTTTTTTCTTCTTTTGTAAAAAAAGGAAGAGACATGCTATACTGGGTCTCTTCTGGATTAGATTGTCCTTACCTAGTTCTTCACACTGTACACTGAACCGCATACACGCAGTCCAGGGTACAATTTTGGCATCTGCCAAGATGAATGAACTGAGGACATCTCAGCCCAGCCAGAGGATCTTGAATTCTCTCATTTATAATGATGCTGTCCATAGCATTGTCAATTTTGGGAGCTTTCAATCTCTCAGTGACTGCTATCCATTGCATGTAAAAAATCAATAAAGAGTCCACAAAGTTTACCCCAACTACGAGTTCTACATATATCACTACAGCCAGTTTCTGCAAATCAGAGCTGGACGCGGCAGAGTGTAGTTAACTTATGCCGCGTACACACGATCATTTTTCGTCATGAAAAAAAAAACAAAGTTTTTCGGCATGTAGAAAAAACAATTACGCCTGCGTATCCATAGATACGCAGCGTAATTGCCAAGTAGCGCCGGCGTATCTACTTTCTGTATTCAGAAAGCTAGATACGCCGACTGTAGCCTAAGATACGACTGGCATAAGTCTCTTATGCCGTCGTATCTTAGGGTGCAATCTGACGCTGGCCGCTAGGTGGCGCACCCGTAGTTGTCAGCGTAGAGTATGCAAATTGCATACTTACGCTGATTCACAAAACGTACGTGCGGCCGACGTTCGTTTTTTACATCGTTTTCGCCGTAAGGCTGCTCCTGCTATTAGGAGGCGCAGCCAATGGTAAGTATGGACGTCGTTCCTGCGTTGCGATTTTCAAATTTTGCGTCGTTTGCGTAACTCGTTCGTGAATGTCGCTGGACGCCATTAACGTTCACGTCGAAGCCAATGATGTCCTTGCGACGTCATTTACAGCAATGCACGTCGGGAAATTTTCCCGACGGAGCATGCGCAGTACGTTCGGCGGGGGAACGCGCCTAATTTAAATGATCCACTCCCCCTACGGGATCATTTAAATTACGCGCGCTTACGCTGGCCCCTTTTACGATACGCCACCGCAAATTACGGAGCAAATGCTTTGTGAATGAAGCGTAGCTCCAGTAATTTACGGAGGCGTAGCGTAAAAACGATACGCTGCGCCGCCGTATCAGTGCGCGCCCCTACCTAAATCTGGGCCATTGTTTTTTCCAACTTCAATATTAAAACGACGTTGCCCACACATGATCGTTTTAAAAAAATGCTCTAGCAAAGCGCGGTGACGTACAACGGCACTATAAAGGGGAAGTTCCATGCGGAGGACGCCCTTCCTGTTAGTAAAAGACGATTCGCGCTTTTCTGTCTGTTACAGCGTGATGAATGTGCTTACTCCATTACGAATGGTAGTTTTACCAGAACGAGCGCTCCCGTCTCATAACCTGCTTCTGAGCATGCGCTGGTTTTTAACGTCGTTTTAGCCCACACACACGATCATTTTTTACAACCCGAAAAACGACATAGTTCAAAACGTGGTTAAAAAATGCAGCATGTTCTAAAAAAACAAAATTGTCGTTTTTCAGAACCCGAAAAATGATGTGAAGCCCACACACGATCATTTTAAATGACATTTTTTTAAAACGTTGTTTTTTTCATGCCGAAAAATGAACGTGGCATTAGTCTTAATGTTCAGAGAGTCAGGAGTTGGCTCTCCCACAACAGAAAAATCGTGCCTTGGTGCAGTACAGCTATGCCTTAATGGAAAAGCAAAAGCCTTAAACGGGTGGTCACATTCCTAAAAATGTATCCCAAGGTCAAAGTTTAAAAGGAGCACTGTCAAGGCAAGAATCTCCAGATTAGGCTCTGATTAAAGCAGCCTTACCTTTTACTCAGGATGCATAATAAAATTCACAATTCTACATCTAAAACTTCGTTGCATCAACTCCTTCTCAAAGTATCACCCAAGCCATCCTTTGTTTCTACCAAGACCTGCTCTAGGTCCCTTGCTACCCTCTTCCATGCATCCCTCCAGGACTTCAGCAGAACCTCCCCCATCCTCTGGAACTCTCTACCACAATTTGTCAAGACATCTCCTACTCTGTCCTCTTTTAGACAATTCCCAAAAACTAATTTCTTCAGGGAAACCTAATCATCTTCCACCAAAAAACAAACAAACACCAGTACTTCTACCCCCCATTCTTACAATTATTACCATGTGTATCACTTGACCTCTCCTTTTAGATTGTACGCTTTTATGAGCAAGGCCCTTCTAACCCTCTAATATTGAACTGTATTGTGACTGTACTGTCTCCCTTCTCTTTTTAAAGGTGCTGGGTGTACTGTTGGCACTATATAAACCCTGTAGAATACTAATAATACTAATAAAAAAGCACTAGTTTTGGGGCTGTTGGCAAACTATGAAACAACAGCATTTCTTACTGGAGATCACGCAAAATTAAAATCATGAACATAAAAACATAGGAGATGAGACACTCACAGATCGGGGACAATGTAGTCCTCACGTAGCGGGGAGTTGGGCTCCAGGTGAGTCAGTTCTGGAGGCAAATCTTTGCCCTGTGATAACAGCCAGGCTCTCTCCTCTCGCAGCTTTCGTCTTCTAGCCCGCTCTGCACACCGAAACAGGACACATTTATTTCAGGGCCAAAAATAAAATGTTACAAGGGAGAGCTCTAGCCTTCCCTACCTTGGCCTGATCGCCACAACACCCCAGGAAATAAGAAAATACAATGTAACAGGATCTGGACCCGACCACTCACCTTCTACAGATCGGACCTTGTTCGCCATTGCTCTCTTCCTCTCCTCCTTCTGCAACAGTTCCTGCTCCTTCCTCTGCATCCCCAGCAACAGCTGCCGCTCCTCCTCTTCCTCCTGCACTTGAGACCCATCCACCCCCTGCAAGGCACAAATAATGCTTTAACAGGGCCACAAGTATTAAAGTGCTATTATTATTATTATTATTATTATTATTATATGGTAAATATACAGTTTAAAGCATTTTTTATCTGTTCCAAATGCAAAAATAATGTGTGGCCTGTCTATGCCAGAGGTAGGCAACCTTTTGAGCACAGTGTACCGAAAAATGTTTTCACAGAAATTGAGCATGCCGGTTTTAGAACAAAAAATGTAAACTTCACACTCTCAATCACCATAAGGATTTTTTATAAAATAAAATGCTGTAAAGTACTTTAGTAGTGAGAAATGAACATCCTGCACTCATGTCTCAGATCAGCCCCAATTCCTGCATCGTTACACCTCAGATCAGCCATAGCCAATTCACCTGCACATCTGCCCCACCACTGTAACCCCCTGCACATCTGCCCCACCACTGTAACCCTCTGCACATCTGTCTCACCTCTTAACCATCTCCTTATCTGTCCCAACATTAAACTTATCTGCTCATCTGCCCCACCACTATAACCCCCTGCTCATGTGATCCACCGATGTACCTCCTTTCTCCTCTGCACATCTGCCCCACTTCTGTACCCCCCTGCTCCACCGCTATAACCCCCTACTCATCTGTCCCACCAATGCACCTTCTTTCTCCTCTTCCCTGCCACAGTACTTCCCTGTAAATCTGCCCCACCGCTAATCCTGCTCTTCTGCCCAACCATTGTAAGCCCCTGCTCATCCGTCCCACCAATGCACTCCCTTTCACATCTGCCCCACAGCTGTAACCCCTTGGTCTTCTGTTCCACCGCTGAACCCCCTTTTCATCTGCCCCAACATTGAACCCCCCCCGCTCATCCTTCTCACCACTGTAACCCCTTGCTCATATGCCCCATCACTGTACCCCCCCGCACTTTTCTTTCCCACCGCTGAACCCCCCCCCCCCCCTTCTCATCCCTCCCACCACTATACCTACTGCTCATCTGTCGCTCCACCGCCGTATCTCCATGCTCTTCTCACTACTAAATCACCTTCTCATCTGTTCCAACACTGAACCTATCGGCTCATCTTCCCCACCAATGTACCTCCTGCACATCTGTTTCACCTGTCCCCCCCTGCTCTCCTGTCCCACCACTGTAACCCCCTGCTCATCTGTCCCACCACTGTAACCCCCTGCTCATCTGTCCCACCACCAAACCCCCTGCTCATCTGGCCCAACACTGAGCCCTCCGCATCTAATACACATCTGTCCCACTGCTCTACACCCCCCCCCCCCCTGATTTTCTGTCCCACCACTAAACCGGTATTCTCAACTGGCCCAACACTGAACCCTCCTGCTCATCTGTCCCACCTCTGTAACCCCTCCTGCTCATTTTCTCCACCTCTGCTTCCTGTGAAAAGAAGCAGAGATGAGACAAATCTACCTGTCCTGGCACACTCATCCTGCTGTTCCACCTCTCGCATCTAGCTTCTGTGCTTGTATGTAATGATGTATGGGATGTACGTGATGTCACAAACAAGCATCTGAAATGGATGCGCAATGATGAGCTCAGGTCAGGGGCATTTTCTGGAAGCAGTGGGCCAGTGTGCAGGATCATAAGTTGGGCCCCTGGAGCTGAGAAAAACTGTGTCGCAGCAAAAGTTGGGTGCGATTTTCATTGCGCTGAATACTGGCTGTGGCTAAAGGTACACAGAGTGCAGGGGTTCAGTATTAAGTGACGCAAAGGTTCAGGAATAAGTTCAACAAAGTTCCCAGAAGGTCAACAGTAATTCCACAAACTGTGACCCGTTTGTGGTTTTCTCAATCACAGTGAAATCCCTTCTTTCAGAAATTGGTAGTGGCAACCAAGCAAGTCAATTTCCTTCAGATGGTGGACGGGGCTAGCAGGACTGTGATTGGCTTTAGAAGTGGCCAATGATAGTCCTCCTCCTGAAAACACCCTGTTTTCCTGAAACCATTCTTGAACAGTATTTGCAGTGTGCATTATCCTGATGAAAGACCATTGCCATCAGGGAATACCATTTCCACGAAGGGATGTACTTGGTCAGCAGCAATTTTTAGGTGGCTGGTACTTGTCAAAAGCAACATCCACATGAATGGCAGGACCCAAAGTTTCCCAGCAGAATATTGCATCATACTGCCTCTGCTGGCTTGGCCTCTTCCCATGCAGGGATATGCAATTAGAGAATCTCCAGCTGTTGCAAAACTACAAGTCCCATCATGCCTCTGTACGTCATACTTGTGGCTGTCAGAGTATTGCTATGCCTCAAGGGACTTCTAATTGGATGCCCCTACCATAGTGTATCCTGGTGCCATCTCTTCCCCAGGCATGTGACACACATTCCATCCACATGATATAAAAGAAAATGTGATTTATGGACTAGTCCACCTTCTTCCATTGTTCCGTTTGCCAGTTGGAGTGCTCATGTGCCCATTTGTAGGAGCTTTTGGCTGTGGACACGGGTCATCAAATTTACAGACAACAGGTTTACTTTCTGCCCAATATATTTAATTGACTTCAGATGCCATTGTAATAAAATATTCCATGTTATTCACTTTAGCTGTCAGTTGACATGACGTTATGGCTGATCAGTGTATTTCAGAGTTACATAAATAAATAGCAGTGTGTGACTGTGGGGACATTTGAGTGTAGAATACGCTGATGCAGAGACCGATGCAATAATAATATTAATAATAATAATGTGTGACTATGGGAGAGCATTACAGTATAAGGTTTTTAATGTGAATGGATCACTGCAACAAAAATATTTGTGTTTTAAGCAAATAAGAATTACAAGCAGTGTCCAGCAGAGGGCGAACCCACACCTTTAAACAATCTTTCCATTCTTCATTAGGCTATTGCTTCTTACCCCTGCAAAAGTACCTTTATAGCACCAACATATACCATGGGTACCCACCTCTCGCTGAAAAGCGTCAAACCCAGGATGCTCGGATAACCTCCTACAGGCGAAATGGTCCTGCTTATTCTGGACCTTTGTGTTCTGCATAAAAAAAAAAAAAAAAAAAAAAAACAGGATGTTAGTCAGCAGCCCCTCTCCTCCTTGCCGGATACAGTATCCCCATCACCCAGCATGCTCATAAACTTACCCTCTGAGATATCATACTGCAGATCTCCGGGAGGAATTCTTCACTTAGAATCTTATACAGGTGGTGCTCTTTTGGGGAAACCTTGTCCCGGAAGCTCTCAGTCAGCTTCCTCCATTCATCCTCCGTCTGGCAAAGTAGACACCAAAATCCCTCACCGGGGGAGCCGACTGAGAAAACACACAGAAAGAGGTTATAGCAACGAGGCTGATGAGTAGAGAAAATTCTTTATCTTATAAAAAAAACTTCAAAAGCAGAGCTAAAAAAAATCTCAGAATGGAGAACTTTGTTAAAGTTTTTTTTATTGGCAAGTCCACATTTGACAAGTGATTGGAGAGGTGTCCGCACATCTAGGCAATGCCTTAATAGATCCTAAAAACAAAACCATAGCAAAAGGCAGGGAGAAAAAAAAAAAAAAAAAAATTGTAATCTTACCGTTCCTGGGTGGTTCCATTTCCACTGCTGCGGAAGCTGGCAGTTCTGGCTTATCACTGGAATAGAACGGCTACCAGTTATTTCAGGTACTTGTATAGTACGGTCAATTTACATATACATCATTAAAATTGGACTTCAGGCGCATTAAAAAACAAATGGCAGACTCTCGTTAAAGCGGCATTCAAGCCAAAGTTTCTAAAAATGTTCCCACCCTCCCTCCTGCTACCTATCTTGCCTAACATGTGTACATTTGCCTTTTATTAGTGTGCAGTTGTCCGGTCATGTGTGGCTGCTGCAAGGGAGAGGAGGAAGCACCGACAACAACTGATTTATGGGAGCTCATGGGTGAGGTCACAGCTCCTGGCATTTACAGCAGTTATCAAGAGCTACCTAACCCGGAGCTGCAGGACCAAGTAACCGGACCATAGCTGATTAAAAATTGATAGGTACACAGATCTTTTTTATACAGGTTAGGCCAGGTGTAAAAGTGCCCTTGTTTTTTTGTGGGGGTACAACTTTCCATCAAGTTTACTATACAGGCCATTTAGGCATTTGTACATTGTGATCTTATCTCCCTCTAAGTGGAGACATACCAAATCCACAGCTCCGCTTACGAATCGCCCCTCCTGTGCATGGACAATTTGGATGTGACCACTGTAGTTCATCTCCACTCCCCAGCAGAAATAAGAAAAGATGCATCAGCCGCACTGCACTCTAAACTATGGACTACCCCTATCCGCAAGCCAGGAGTGGTGAAACATCAAGGAACATTGGTGAAGAGTAGCCAAGAGTGGAGCGCGGCTGGTGCTTTTTCTTCATCTATCTTTAAGCAATTGTAAACCCGGGGGTAGCAGGGGAGAGGAGGGAGCCCCGACCACAGCTGGACCAAGGGAATCTTTGAGTGATGTCACAACTCCCAGAATTCCTAGCTGTTGTCAAGTTCTCCCACCTCTCCCCTGCAATCGTCACTTACTGACACAGGGGATCACGTCACTGGACAGGCATGGACTAAAATGAGTTTAAAGCAGAACTTTAGTCCCACTCTGGCCACCCCTCTCCAGCAACACCATTACTGTGCATGCGCAGGTGTGCCTACAGGCCCTAGTAGAGCCAGTTGATGCACTGCACACATGCAGCGGGTTTTCATGCATGCGTGGGGAACTCCATGGGGGGGGGGGGGGCTCAGAAACTGAGCCCTGCAGCACATTTGCACAGGCACAGGGGCTGGGCGCCCTTTTGCTTAGGCAAGAAAAGCGAAAGTTGCTGCTTGGCAGCACGAATAAAGTATATTTGAAAAAAATAATAATGCCCATTTGTAAGAGAGGGAAGGGGGGGGGGGGGGGGGGGAGAAGACAACCCAGCACAAGACGTCATTTAGGGTGAAGGTTTGCTTTAAGTATACACATTATTTTTACACATAAGACAGGATAGTTAGCAGTAAGGGGGAGGGAAAATAATTAAGATTATAAATGTTATTTTAATAGGGGAAAAAAAAGAGCTAACGTGTTATACTTCCCCTGCTCTGTTGCAGTGGTTTTGCACAGAGCGGCCCAGATCCTCCTCTTCTCGGGTCCCTGGCTGGAGCTTGCTATGGGGCACCCGAGTCGAGCTGCAGCTCTGTATCCATTCAGACACGGAGCTGTGGTTTGGCCATGCCCCTCTATCCCCGGATTGGCTAAATGAGTTTAACTGACAGCAGTGGGGACCAAGGGTGCCACTGCTGTGTCTTGGCCAAACAGCAGGGAGAGTCCCGTATAGGCCGAGGCACTCATGTACATCGCTGGATAGAGATGGGGCTTGGGTAAGTATTTAGCGGGGCTACTGTACACAGAAGGCTTTTTATCTTAATGCATAGAATGTATTAAGATAAAGAAAACCTTCTGCCTTTACAATCACTTTACATACAGTTAGTGTTGGGCTGGAGTTCCACCAACAATGAATTGGTTAAAAAAGATAAAAAAATAAAGATTTGTCAATGGTTTTGCCTTAAACTCACTGGCCCATGGAAGGAAGTTGCTGGATTAGCTGTGTAACAGAAATGTGACATCAAATACAACAGCCAATCGCAAACGCTGCACTGCATCTTAACAGGACCATTGTGCCTCCGATGTTCGTTCCCCCCCCCAAATCACTCACCAGATCACAGCCTGTTCCAGCAGCGGCTTCTTTTTGGGAGGACGCCCTCTCTTCCTCACAGGCTTCTCTGGCACGGCAGCGGCTCTGAAAAAAGCAACAATATGATTAGAACCTTCACTCAGGAGCAGACCCCCCTCACAAGGTCTTCGCTATGTACCTCCCCTAATACCACATTTTACTACCAACACATCCTACCAGAAGGGAAACCCAAGACTGCATCATGGGAGACAAACCTCCCCTTCTCTGACCCACAGAAAAAAGGTAAAAAAGAGGGCCAATAGAAAATGAATAAACTGCCTCCACAGAAAAGGTGTCTAGTTTCTCCTGAGCATTTTTTATTTTATTTTGGATAAAGTAAAAAGATTTAAGAACACTTATCTTGTCTTCTCACTGGGGAGATTTATATGTACTTCCTGTTCTAAAGATACAGAGCCTTGAAAAAGTATTCATACCCCTAAAAATGTTCCACATTTTGTCATGTTACAACCAAAAACGTAGATGTATTGGAATTGTGAAGTGGAAGGAAAATGATAAATGGTTTTCAAAACTTTACAAATAAAGATATGAAAAGTGTGGCGTGCATTTGTATTCAGCCCCCCCAGTCAATACTTTGTAGAACCACCCTTCTCCACAATTACAGCTTCAAGTCTTTTTGGGGATGTCTCTGGCAGCTTTGCACATCTAGAGAGATTTTTGCTCATCCTTCTTTGTAAAATAGTTCAAGCTCTGTCAGATTGGATGGAGAGAGTCTGAACAGCAATTTTCAAGTCTGGCCACAGATTCTCAATTGGATTTAGGTCTGGACTTTGACTGGGCCATTCTAACACATGAAATAGCTTTGATCTAAACCATTCCATTGTAGCTCTGGCTGTATGTTTGGAGTCATTGTCCTGCTGAAAGGTGAACCTCTGCCCCAGTCAAGTCTTATGCAGACTAACAGGTTTTCTTCTAAGATTGTCCTGCATTTGGCTCCATCCATCTTCCCATCAACTCTGACCAGCTTCCCTGTCTCTGCTGAAGAAAAGCATTCCCACAATGATGCTGCCACCGCGCCAAGTTTCACGGTGGGGACGGCGTGTTTAGGATGATGTGCAGGGTTAGTTTTCCACCACACAGAGTTTTGCTTTTAGGCCAAAAAGTTTAATTTTGATCTTATCTGACCAGAACACCTTCTTCCACATGTTTGCCGTGTCCCCCACGTGGCTTCTTACAAACAGGACTGCTTACTATCAACAATGGCTTTCTTCATACACTCTTCCATAAAGGTCAGATTTGTGGAGTGCACGACTAATAGTTATCCTGTGGACAGATTTCCCCACCTGAGCTGTGGATCTCTGCAGCTCCTTTCTGAATTACCATGAGCCTCTTGAGTGCTTCTCTCATAAATGCTCTCCTAGCCCGGCCTCTCAGTTTTAGGTGGACCGCCATGTCTTGGTAAGTTTGCAGTTGTGCCCTACTCTTTCCATTTTCAGGTGATGAATTGAACAGTGCTCTTTTGAGAAGTTCAAAGCTTGGGATATTTTTTTAAACCTAACCCCGCTTTAAACTTCTCCACAACTTTATCCCTGACCTATCTGGGGTGTTCCTTGACCTTCATGATGCGGTTTGTTCACCAAGGTTCTCCAACAAACCTCTGAGAATAGCTGTATTTATACTGAGATTAAATTACAGACAGGTAGACTATTTACTAATGGGTGACTTCTGAAGGCAATTGGTTCCACTAGATATGGGTTAGGCAGTATCAGAGTAAAAGGGGACTGAATACAAATGCACACCACACTTTTCAGATACAGTTACAAGAAAAATTATGTGAACCCTTTTGGAATGATATGGATTTCTGCACAAATTGATCATAAAATGTCATCTGATCTTCATCTTCAAGTTACAATAGACAATCACAGTCTGCTTAAACTAATAACACACAAATAATTAAATGTTCCCAGGTTTTTATTGAACACACCATGTAAACATTCACAGTGCAGGTGGAAAAAGTATGTGAACCCCTAGACTAAGGACATCGCCAAGAGCTAATTGGAGTGAGGTGTCAGCCAACTGGAGTCCAATCAATGAGATAAGAATGGAGGTGTTGGTTACAGCTGCCCTTCCCTTAAAAAAAAAAAAAAAAACAACACAACACACACACACACACACACACAGTTCTGGGTTTGCTTTTCCAAGAAGCATTTCCTGATGTGAATGATGCCTCGCACAAAAGAGCTCTCAGAAGACCTACGATTAAGAATTCATGACTTGCATAAAGCTGGAAAGGGTTATAAAAGTATCCCCAAAAGCCTTGCTGTTCATCAGTCCACGGTAAGACAAATTGCCTATAAATGGAGAAAGTTCAGCACTGCTGCTACTCTTCCTAGGAGTGGCCGTCCTGTAAAGATGACTACAAGAGCACAGCGCAGACTGCTCAATGAGGTGAATAAAAATCCTATAATGTCAGCTAAAGGCTTACAAAAATCTCTGGCATATGCCAACATCGCTGTTAGCAAATCTAAGATACATAAAACACTAAACAAGAATGGATTTCATGGGAGGATACCACAGAGGAAGCCACTGCTGTCCAACAAATAAATAAACATTGCTGCACATTTACAGTTTGCACAAGAACACCTGGATGTTCCACAGCAGTACTGGCAAAATATTCTGTGGACAGATTAAACCAAAGTTGAGGAAGAAACACACAACACTATGTGTGGAGAAAAAGAGGGACAGCACACCAACATCAAAACCTCATCCCAACTGTGAAGTATGGTGGTGGGGGCATCATGGTTTGGGGCCCGATTTGCTGCATCAGGGCCTGGACGGATTTCCATCATCGAAGGAAAAATCAATTCCCAAGTTTATCAAAACATTTTGCAGGAGAACTTAAAGCCATCTGTCTACCAGCTGAAGCTCAACAGAAGATGGCTGTTGCAACAGGACAACGACCCAAAGCATAGAAGTAAATCAACAGAATGGCTTAAACAGAAGAAAATACACCTTCTGGAGTGGCCCAGTCAGGGTCCTGACCTCAACCAGATTGATTTGCTGTGGCATGACCTCAAGAAAGTGATGAACTGAAGAATATTGCTGAACTGAAACAGTTCTGTAAAGAGGAATGGTCAAGAATTACTCCTGACCGTTGTGCACGTCTGATCTGCAACTACAGGAAACATTTGGTTGAAGTTATTGCTGCCAAAAGGAGGTTCAACCAGTTATTAAATCCAAGGGTTCACATACTTTTTCCACCTGCACTGTGAATGTTTACATGGTGTGTTCAATAAAAACATGGTAACATTTAATTCTTTGTATGTTATTAGTTTAAGTAGACTGTGATTGTCTATTGTTGTGACTTAGATGAAGATCAGATCACATTTTATGACCAATTTGTGCAGAAATCACTTTTTTTTTTTACATACAGTTGCAAGAAAAGGTATGTTATGTGCCACTTTGTGTTGGTCTTTCACATAAAAGCCCAATAGAATAAATGTATGGTTTTGTTTGTAACATGACAATGTGGAAAATGTCAAGAGGGTATGAATACTTTTTTAAGGCACTGTACAACAGGAAATAAATAGAATTTTCTTTTATTTAAAATGTTTAATCCTTTGTCCCAATGGAAAATAGAGAATCCAAGTTAGAATGTAAAGTCTAGCCCCTCTTCATGGGAAATGCTTTGTATTATGCAGCAGAAGAAGCAATCAAAATGTAGCCTCACAAGGGTCACGGATTACATACAGTAATTTACTAAGCCCTGGTTCACACCAGTGCGGCTTTGAAATTGAGAGACACTTATTCACAGAATTCCATGAATGGAAGTGTTAGGGAACAATTAAATTTATGATTTTAGTTCAGCTTTAAGATAACCAGTTTAACTTCAAATAAAACAAACCCATAAGGCAATGTAAAAATGGTTCTAGTATCTAGTTCATAACGGGTATAAAAAAGGTACAAGGGCTGTAGTGGTATAAGAAAAAAAAAAAAAAGTATAATAAGTGCGTTTTCTTACTCTTCCAGCGCCCGCTGCCGCTTCTCCCATGATGGCTCCTCCTTGTACAGGCGGGTCCCATAAAAATACCAATACAGATTCCCCTGCGAGTCCTCTCCGAGGGGCTCCACGCGCAGACTGTCTGCGTCCAGACCCTACCACACACAGAACAGAATACGTGTTATGACAGTACTAATCCAATACGACATTTACCGATGTAAAACGTAAGCCAACTTTGCTGATGTGACTCCCATATACTGGAAACAAGCAGGGCGTCATGGGCATTTCTAGCATGCACACACCGCTGGTTACAGCTTGTGTTATACCAATATTTACAAATCAGGTACAGACTGGGGCCTATAAATGCCCATGCAACCAATCACAATCTTTACTTAATTTCTAATGTTACACTTCAGAAACGATAGCTGGAAGTTGCTTGGTAGCTACTGTAACATTTTCTTGCCAGAAAAGAAGTCCCCAACTGATCAATGACTGCTCTGTATTTGTTGCTATAGTGTCAGATCACACCTTTTGTTTTCCCTTACTGCATTCCCAGAGGCAATCACAAAAAGCACCTTTTTTTAGGTTTTGTTATTGTATTGATGATAGGTGGGGATATGGGATGGATATGTTTTATGTGGGGGTTTTTGCTGTATAATGAAAAAAATATATAAAACAAATAAACCCCTAACACTAATGACTGTGGGCTCAAGTCACAAAGAATTCTCTCTCTCTCTCTCTCTCTCTCTCTCATTTGGCATTAGCTTCCCTCATTGCATGGGCCCAAGCCAATAAAATCCATATCCTTATCCAAGAGAATGCCCCCAGAATGCCCTTCCCATGTGAATGAGTATGGGGGTACATAGTACTCCTACCCATTCACCAAAAAAGTGCGCAAAGACACGAGTTTTCTTCAAGTCCTGTATTTAAAAATATATATATATATTTTTTTTAATAAAGGACTTGTACAAAACTTGTGTTGTGTCTTTGCGCACTTTTTTGGTACCCCATACTCATTCACATGGGAAGGGGGGGGGGTGCAGGATCTGGAGTCATTCTTGCTAATGCCAAAATGAAAAAAAAAAAAAATTACATACCAGACCCTTATCCGAGAATGCCCGCAGATCCTGCCCCCCCTCATTTCTTTGCCAGCAACTGAGTCGATGACTCATCGGTTGTCAAGGAGGCAGCAGCTGCCCACTCCTTAACAACCATGCTAGCGGGTGCCAACTTCTTAACAAGCAGTGCTATACAATTCCTTGAACACGTGGCTAGACCATGACATATTCAACAAATGTATTTAGCTTTGTGACTTTGTTTAGCTTTAGTTTATGCGGTATTTACCATGCATTTTTCAATTGTGCAGCAAATACTGCATAAGCTGATTGAATTGGCATTTTAAAATACGAATGCGATAACTGGAAAACATGCGTCACGTGATCCAATTAGCTCAGGCAATATTCTTTTGTGAATTGAGCCCTAGGACCTTTAGAGGTACCTGTCAAGTCACAAATACAAGAACTGGCCACAAGCAACTACAGAGCTGTCAACTTCATCCTTACACCACCACCTGATACCACTGAAACAGAACAAGTAGGCGGGCTGAAGCTCCGCATTCACTGGGTGCATGCTTTTGACGATTCACAGCCAGCGAATCAGAAAATGGAAAACAATGGTCTAGCAACATTTTCCCACCTATACTGTAGCGAAGTGACTCCATAAAACAGCAACAGATACCTTGAGGAGTTCGAACACATCATCTGCGTCCAGTCTGTAGTCACAGAGTCGGTGCAGAATCTCCACCCTAGTGCGCAGTGGCAGTTTATGGAAATTGACTCCCCTGAAGGGGTTGGGTTTTCCCTCCTCTAGTTCCCATCGGTAGCTGATGATGTCCTCCAGGTACACATGAAAGGTCTGCGCCCTGCAAAGAGGAATACACTCAGGTATCAGAAAGCTGCAGGACGAGGATTATGGAAGACGATGGCCAAGACATATGCATAAGCTGCAACACTCAAAATTATTCAGTCAGTTTCATTACGAAGAAAATTACAGGTCTTTATACCTTTGTTACTGTAGATACTGGACATTGTCAGTACATTAGCTGAAATCTTTCCAAATGAGAGCCAAGTTCAGCACCCTGAACTTGGCTCTCATACAAAAGATACAAACTTTCGATTCCTGAAGCTTACTGGTGACATTTTAATGTTTTTTTTTTCTGAAAAATGTAATCACTGCTGTAACTTTTGATGTGTCAGGACCTTTTTAAACGCATGGCACTCACGTGATATCACGGCGCTGGTAGCAGCCCTGAAGAAGACTCGCCACAAGCTCACTTAGAAACTCCACGTCGTTTTGATACAGCGCATCTTCCAATTCCTGCGAACGGGAAATAAAAGGAGGAGATCAGGCTAGAGACAGAACAAAAACCATCTGCAAAAATTGGAACCAAATTCTGAAAAGCTGGCGAGATGAAATGGAGGAAGAATGGAGGAGTAAGTGACTATGTGAAGAAAGCACATTTTCGCTTTTTGTTTTTCTTTAAACACCATCCCCGTGGAGCAGCACTCTGACATATTCTCCGCTGGTTACAGAAGGCAGACTTAGTATTCTGCAGACAGCAGATCATTAATCATTGTAGCAGCGAGCACCATGGCAGATCGTCACCCGTCAGGGAGCCAAGCACGCAGCTTCTAGAGATAATGTATGAATCCGCCATGGCATGTTGTGCTGGGTGTCTGGACAAATTCCGAGAGCATCACAAAACAGGCTAGAGAAATGTCAGAGGGGTACCTAGAGGGCCTAGCTGGGGCCTTATGGGCTTAAAAAAAAAAAAAAAAAAAAAAAGGGGGGGGGGGGGGGGGACGACGACTCATTCCTAAACTGTTATAGATAGAACATTGTTGGGCGAGTTGGCCCCTAGCTTCTTATAATGCCCCCACTTACCTTGTGTGTCCTGGTATTACAGTCTCCATAATAGAAATTAAAATGAAGCAGGGATGGTGGGAGTCCCTTATAATAGGCACAGGGTGTGAACATCTGGGAACACAGCATAGGTATGGTGTGACCCCCTCATAATGGGTAGTGCAGGTGGGCAGAACCAGGGATTCAGTGCAGGGATGGCGGGAACCTCTCATAATGGGAAAAGCAAGTGTGCAGGCAGACTCAATAAATACAGGTATGGTGGGAATTCCTCAAAATGAGCACAGAAGGTGTGTGAAGCCAGGGACTCTGTGCAGGGACACTGGGAATCCCACATAATGGGTACAACAGCTTTGCACACTTAGGAACTCACAGAGGTCATAGCAATTTTGTGTATATACACAGTATAGTCTTGACTCCATACTGATGCTAGGACAGGGACTATAGTGAAAATTGTGAACAGACCCTTACCAATATTTGAACCTTACGGGAAGTCTGTAAACTCATGGGGGAGATTTGCTAAAAAAATAAATAATAACATTTGTATGTTAGAAATGGATTGATTAGTATGCACAGCTGCACCAGTTTTAGTAAATAATCCCCCTAAAGAGGCCAGGTTAGAACACCATTCTTGCAACCTACAAAATCAGTCATGCCAGCTCAAGGTACAGTTTCCGACCAGGCACTAAAACATACGGACCAGCAAGTTGCTGGATGCAACAGCATTGTGTGCAATTGCTAGCGAGTCTGTACAGCAATCAAAAACAGAAAGCTTTGTCTTTTCAGGCATGCCAAAAAGCAATAGAAGGGGAACAAGGCAGATGGTGCTTCACAATGTACATATTACAGTATTTTCTGCTTTACTGAGGTTTGAGGGGGGCTGTAAAGAGCCCCCATTAGCCATGCACAGGGAAACCCTCCCTGCTTCAAGCAGCAGATTTAAACAGGCCATAAAAAGGAGAGCCGATAAAAGGGAGACCTTTAACAGAAGGCCGAGGCCTGCAGAGAGATGGAGCCTCATTGTGCCTTCCTGCCGAGAGCAAGACAAAAGGGAGAAGAGACAAGAGAGGGGCCCCTCCGTCTTCTGAACCCGGGTGAGGAGTCACCCCAACCCCTGCCAGACCTAGGACAGAAGAACATATACTGGGGGGCAGTTTCTCCTACACCAAAACGAAGGTCCCAGGACGATGCCCATTTGCCCCACAAGTCTCTGCAGATATGATCATCCTTTATAAGACCACCTACAGTCAGTCTAAGGCAGGCCATACATTGTATAATTTTACTTTAGAGATTTACCAAAACCATATAATGGGAGCTCAAAACCATAACACTTTTAAATTTGTATGCAAATCAGACAGGCCCTTGCACTACATAGTTAAAGGTATATCTAAAAAGGAAATTGAATAAGAAAAATTGCATAATGAATGGTCTGCTTAAGACACTTCTATTGGTCACATTGGCATGTTTTGATTGATTGTTCTGGATTTCTGCACTTGCCACCTACAGCCTCACTCAGCAAGTGCCAACCACTCAAGACCCCATCTTGTACTGGCCTGAAACCAGAGTGAATCCTGATTGGTCACTCCTCAAAAAAATAAACTGTATCCATCATCAGATACAGACATCCCAAGTCTCCCGGGAGATCCTGGCTGGGCCTGTCACTCAGCCACAGACAAAGCAGCCCGAGTGGCCGAATGGAGTACGGTCATGGCAGCCACTCTGGGTGCTCCGTCTGTCTGTGGCCAGGGGAGGGGGCAGGACAGAGCCAGGAGCGCTGATGAGGTGGCATAAATTGGACACCGATGGTCACTGATGGACATTGCTGGGTTGCACTGGTAGGCACTGATGAGGTGGCACGTATGGACACTGATAGGCTGCATTTAATTGGCAATGGTGAGACTGGATTTCATTAGGGGGGGGGGGGGGGGGTTGGCGACAGCGCGGAGAGTCACCTCCCTGAAATTAGTTTTTGCAGGTTGAGAGGTCTGCAGATATAATTGTCATGTTAAGTGGAGCCATGCTTAGTAATGTGTCAGTGTAACCCTTCCAGGTATTTCACTCACAGAGAGCAAAGTACTCCCCCAGACAAAGAATATATCTGCTTTTCTATCCACAAAGACAGTGCCATCTTTGTTCTGGCATCGAGTGTCACCTTTTTTCCTTGACTGAGATGCCAGCTCAGAAATGACTGAGGAAATGCTTCCTCCTGCTTGCAGCAGACCAATGACACCATCTCAGCCTTGACACTGGTCTGGAGCACCAGAATGCCTTTATAAAAATGGTGGAGCATTTCAGGAAAGACGATACCGTCGCTGTATATTGTAACCAAACAAAATGTATTCATGCAGACTTCCAAACATTCATTCTAAAGCTGCAACTGGGAAACCAACGTAGGAAACATGTAACCTGCAGGTTTGGCTGGAGTTCTGCTTTAGAAATTCTCAGATTCCTCCAATATACTGGAAAAACTTGAGATAAAAAATAGCTTTCCACCAAGTCCAAAGTGCCCACCTATTGCTGACGTCTCTCGGGGCAGAGCAGCCATACCTCCAGGTTGTACAACGATCATGCGTCAGTTCTGCATGCAGGACAGATGTGGCCTCTGCGCCCAGGAGGGGCTGAATGGCAGAGGCTGTGTAGGATCGAGTCAACCTCCCCCTCTACCGCCCACCAGACACATGCCGATGTCCGGCTGAACTTCTGACCCAGCAGCAGCCAAATTCCTGCACCCTCTACCCCTTTAACCTCTGTGTGGCTGGAATATCACATTCTGCTACCTGAACCCAGAGTCCCTTCCCTTAGCACAGAAGATCCAAAACACACATCACTCCTAAAATCCTTATTCTCCATTTCTTCGCACCATTTATAATGAACATATACTGAGACCTCTTTGACACTGAGGCAGTTTTCAGGTGCTTTAACCTCTGGAAAGCTCCTGAAAACCGCCCACCCATTCATTGCAGTGTGTCTGTCACACTTGGGGTTTGCGCTTGCGGGGCATTACGAAAAGTCTTGCAAGCGGCATCTTTAGGGCGGGTTGGGAGCGCTGTAAATAACCCTCCCAAAACACCCTGCCCATTACAATAAGTGGGTATCGATTTGAAAGAGCCGCAAAATGGGACTTTCTTTTGTAAAAACCGCCCCGCTAGCGGCCGAAAGGAAAAACTGCTAAAACAACGCTAAAGTGAGCAGCGCTTTAGCACAGGCGCTCAGTGTAAAAGAGATCTTAATTCAATACCAGAATCTTGCTTATGGCAGTAGATCATCTCTTGACAGATGAAATGTAATCTGTCTTCTCTGCTTTCTCCAGCCCCACTCCCCCCCATTCAACCTGCTAAGAGCCGGTTCACACTGCGGCGGCACGACTTCGGGGGCGACTCTGCAAGTCGTCCTGAAGACGACTTCAGAGGCGATTAGCAAAATTACTTCTGTATAGAAGTCAATGCAAATCCCCCCGAGCCACCCCCGAAGTCATACAAGAACCTTTTTCTAAGTCGCAGAGACTTGTGTCGCTCCTATTAGAACGGTTCTATTGCATAGAATGGGACGCGACTCGTCAGGCGGCTGAGCCGCCTGACGAGTCGCCCCAGTGTGAACCAGCTCTCATGACATTTTAAAACAAAACCTGTTTTGATATTCTGTTAGGCTCGATTTACACCTATGCATGTTGCTTTTGAGTGTTCTTGCAATGCTTTTTGCGATGCTTGCTGCGTTTTTTGACGTGCGTTTTTACAGCGATTTGCAGAGTTTTTTTAGCCAGTAATTTGTTTTTCATTTCCTTTAACAACCAGCTATAAACCGGTAAAAAAAAAAAAAAAACGCAAATCGGGGCAAAAATCGCGGCACTTGCGTTTTTGATGCAGGTCCATTGAATTCTATTGCATGCAAAACGCTGCCTTTTGCAGTTAAAAAGTCCCTGACCCTTTCCAAAAACGCAGAGGCACAAAAAAGCATTGATGTGAACATGTTCCATAGGAAACCATGTTAAAAAATGTCCCTGCATTCCTGAAAAATGCATCAAAAAACGCATTTGTGTGAATGGAGCCTTAGACACAGAATATCAACCAAATATCCAGAAAAAAAAAAAAACACAGGATACAAATGTTATGAATTGAGTAGCAGTTCAGTGAGTAAAATTTGTATTTGATCCCCAAGAAAAACATGACTTGGTACTTGGTGGAGAAACATTGGTTGGCAAGCACAGAGGTAAGAAGTTTCTTGTAGTTGGTTACCAGGTTTGCACACATCTCAGGAGCGATCTTCGTCTACTATTCTTTACAAATCCTCTCTAAAGCCTTAAAGTTATTTGGCTGTCACTTGGCAAATCAAAGATTCAGCTACCTCTATAAAGTGTCTATAGGATTAAGGTCTGGAGACTGGCTAGGCCACTCCATGACCTTAATGCATTTTCTCTTGAAGCCACTCCTTTGTCACCTTGGTGGTATGTTTTGGGTCAATGTCATGCTGGAAGACCCATCCATGACCAATCTTCAGTGTTCTGGCTCAAGAAAGACGGTACCCATCCAAGATTTTACAATACATGGCCCCGTCCATTGGACCCTCAATGCGGAAATGTCGGCCTGTACCTTTAGCAGAGAAGTAGCCCCAAAACATCATGTTTCCATCTCCGTGCTTGACTGTAGGGATGGTGTTCTTAGGGTCATAGTTGGAATTTTTTCCCCTCCAAACATGACAAGTTAATGCCAAAGAGCTCAATGTTGGTCTCTGACCACAGCACTTTCTCCCAATCCTTCTCTGAATCATTTAGATCAGGGATCTCCAAACCCAAGCCCGTGGGTGTGTTTGGTCCGGCCCCCAGCTTGCCCAGACTCTGCCAACACAGCACTGCCGATCTGCTGGCTTCCAAAAGCAGCTGCACACCCTCTCGTGCTGCCAGAGGATTGGCTGCTGTGCTGAACTGATTGGCTGCTAGAAGGCGACATCAGCGTGGTCCTCCTGGCTTCCCGCCCACTGTTTACATTAGGAATCCTAACTTACAGCCTGCATGTGTAGCAGTGGGCGGGAGTCGGGAGGTGCAGGAGAGCTGAAGTCGGATTCTACAGTGAACAAGTCGGCTTGTACAGGCAAGCGTGAAATAGGCATTAGACCCCTTTCACACTGAAGCGTTTTTACAGTGTTTTAGCGTTAAAAATGGCGCTATTAAAATGCTCTCCATGCGTCTCAATGGACCCTTTCACACCGAGTCCTGCAAGCAGCATCTTTGGAGCAGCTTTCGGGCGCTGAAAAACGCTCCAAAAACGCCCCTCTCCATTGAAATGAATTGATAGCGCTGTAAAAACTCCTTACCCTTTCACACTGAGGCACTGCAAAAAACGCCCTAAAACAACAGGGTCTTAGCGGTGCTTTACCAGCACATTGGGATTGCAGATGAGGCTTCACACAAAAAACGCCCCAGTGTGAAAGGGGCCTTAACCACTTGCTTTATGTAAACCCCCTTCGTGCCCAGGCGAAATTTCAGCTTCCGGCACTGCGTCGCTTTAACTGACATTTGCGCGGTCGTGCGACGTGGCTCCCAAACAAAATTGACGTCCTTTTTCCCCCACAAATAGAGCTTTATTTTGGTGGTATTTGATCACCTCTGCGGTTTTTTTTTTTTGCGCTATAAACAAAAAAAAGAGCGACAATTTAAAAAATATATATATTTTTTACTTGTTGCTATAATAAATATCCCAAGAAATAAAAAAAAAAAAAAAAATCGCAATAAGCGACTGGTTTGCGCAAAAGTTATAGCGCCTACAAAATGGGGAACAGAATTATGATTTTTTTTTATTAATTTTTTTACTAGTAATGGCGACGATCTGCGATTTTTATTGGGACTGCGATATTGCGGCGGACGTATCGGACACTTTTTGACACAAATTTGGGACCATTCTCATTCATACAGCGATCAGTGCTATAAAAATGCACTAATTACTGTATAAATGTGACTGGCAGGGAAGGGGTAACACTAGGGGGTGAGGAAGGGGTTAAATGTGTATCCTGGGTGTGTTCTAACTGTGTGGGGGGTGACCGATGCTGTGTCCCTATGTACAAGGGACACAGATCGGTCTCTACACACAGAGCTCCATGTCTCTGCTGTGTTCCCGACGATCGCGTGTACCCGGCGGACATTGTGGCCGCCAGGTACACGCATCGGCTCTTCAGCGATGCGCCGGGACAGTGTTTACCCGCTGCGCGCCCCCCCAGAAGTGCACGCAGGTAATGCACATAAAAGGACGTCTAAAGACGTCCACTTGGCACTTGAGAGCCGCGCTGTTGACGTCTTGTCAATAGCGCGGGTCTCAAGTGGTTAAATCTGCACAATACTGTACATGTACAGGAGACTCTGCTGGGGACACCGATAATGAGGAAAACTACTGAGTACACTGATAATGGAGAAAACTCTGCTGGGGATACTGATAATGGTGAAAAATATGCTGGGGACACGGATATAAATGGGGAGACTCTGATGGACATAGACATGCAGACATTTTGAGCCCCCGAATACTTGTGGCCCTCGTGTTGAAAAGTTTGGAGACCCCTGATTTAGATGCTCATTTGAAAACTTCAGGATGGGCCTGTATATGTGCCTTCTTGAGGAGAGGGACCTAGCGGGCGCTGCAGAATTTCAATCCATGGCGGCGTATTGCGTTACCAGTTGTTTGTTTGGCAACTGTGGTCCCAACTGCCTTGAGATCATTCACAAGCTCCTCCTCTGGGCTGATCCCTCGCTCTTCTCATGACCATCCTTACTCCATGAGGAAAAATCTTGCATGGAGCTCCCAGACTAAGGGAGATTGATGGTTATTTTATATATTTCTTCCATTTGCGAATAATTGCGCCAATAGTTTTCTTCTCATCAAGCTTCTTGCTGATGGTCTTGTAGCCCATTCCAGCCTTGTGCAGGTCTACTATCTTGACCGTGACATCCTTTGACAGCTCTATGGTCTTGCCCAGGATGGTGAGGTTTGAACAGAAGAAAGATTCTGTGGACAGGTGTCCTTTATACACATTAATGAGTGGTTGTAAAATTGACCGGACTAATCTGTGTACCACATGTGCACATACTGTACCCAGAATTATTGTCGGTTAGTAGGGGATCAAATATTAATATTTTACTCACTGAACTGCAACTCAATCTATAACATTTGTATCATGCTTTTTCTGGATTTTTGGTTGATATTCTGGCTCCATCATTTAAAATAGACCTATGATAAAAAATTATAGACCCGTCATTTCTTTGCAAGTAGGCAAATCAAAAAGGGATCAAATAATTAATTTTCCCCACTGTACATTTTGCATATTTCCGTTTGGCCTCTGTGTAATTTGTAAATGGCTGTAGTAGCCTAAGCAACAGAAGAGTCACACAAAAACATTAAAAGACTGGCCCAGCCAAAACATACATGTCTACAGTATATGCTGTGCAGCCTTCACAACGGAAGCCCATACTTTCTGCACTAGCCAAGCTACTCTGAGATTTCAATACTGACAGATCACTAATAATTGATGGCAGTCATTATAAAATCCTCAGCCAGTCTCTCCATCTACCCCCCCCCCCCCCCCCCCCCCGCTGTAGAACAGAACTTGACAAATCAGTTGTGGCCTCCAGGGAACAGAAGATGTTAAATTTCACTTCAAAAAAAGCCCCATGAAAGGATCTATTTGACATATCAAAAGCAAATGGCCTAAAGGGGGGGCTGGGTATTTACAACCATCCACAACCCCCCCACTGGGCGTCATCCCCCATTACTTCCCCATAACAAAAGCTCCCAACAACAGCACGCAGCAAGGTGTGAGGCTCTGCGGGACCTCCACTCCAACTGCAGTATACCGGACTCCCCTGCAACAGACCGGTCTGCAGTGTTCTGCCAAATCCTCAGCACCCGACAAGAAAGGCCAAGATCTCCACTGCGATCATTCTATACACCAGGGTTTGACAAATTTGCTTGGAATCTAGGAGCCAGCTAAAAAAGTTAGGAGCCAGAAAACGTGCCCCATCCCGAAGAGCTTGCGCGCAGAAGCGAACACATACGTGAGCAGCGCCCGCATATGTAAACGGTGTTCAAACCACACATGTGAGGTATCACCGCGATTGGTAGAGCGAGAGCAATAATTCTAGCCCTAGACCTCTTCTGTAACTCAAAACATGCAACCTGTAGATTTTTTTTAAACGTCGCCTATGAAGATTTTAAAGTTTGTCGGCATTCCACGAGCGGACGCAATTTTGAAGCGTGACATGTTGGGTATGAATTTATTCGGCGTAACATTATCTTTCATAATGTTAAAAAAAAAAATAGGGGATAACTTTACTGTTGTCTTATTTTTTTAATTAAAAAAAGTGTAATTTTTTCCGAAAAAAAGTGCGCTTGTAAGACCGCTGCGCAAATACAGCATGACAGAAAGTATTGCAACGATCACCATTTTATTCTCTAGGGTGTTAGGATAAAAAATATATATAATTTTTGGGGGTTCTAATTAGAAGGAAGAAGATGGCAGTGAAAATAGTGAAAAATTACATTAGAATTGCTGTTCAACTTGTAATACCAACGGCCACCACCAGATGGCGCCAGCTTACACATCTGGTGGTAATAACTTGTAATACAAACGGCTCACCACCAGATGGGGCCCCCCCCCCCTTCCAAGCCAAGTCGCCAGGACCCCATTTCTAGTCGCCATGGCGACCTGGCGGCCCGGGATTTGTCGAGCCATGCTATACACAACTACAGTAAAAACTTGTGTAGCGCCCCCTTTACTTTCAGTAAGGGCACTACGCTAAAGTTAGTGGGAGAATGAGAGAGATAAGTTGCCCTCATTCTTAATTTTGTTAAATTTGGCTGTCGCCAGATTCTGGAATGTCCTGTGGGTCAGTCTGTGTCCAGAGATATGGTCTCATCTCTGGACGGCAGATGGCGCCAGAGGGGATCCAGGCGGAGCCGCTTCTTCCCAGCAGCCAATGAGAGGAGTTGAGCCTCGCTGTGCATGCTGGGAGGGGGTATTTCTGTGGCGGAGGCCGTTCTTGGTTCTTCGCGGGTTCCAGGTGCGGCACCCACCTTTAGGGTGTGCGCACATTGCGGGCCCCACCACTATGGCCTACCTGGCAACGCGGAGTTCCAGACTCTGGGCCCTTCTGGCCTAGAGCAACTAATGCCACAAAGGGGTCCCAGTGACTTACTGGGTCCCCCTTCTACTGAGGAGATCCCAGGCTGTGCGCCGTTCGGTGGGGGATCGGCTTGAGAACCCGGAGGCAGGTTATCCAAAAGGGCTTGAACGAACCATCGGGGATCTGGTGAGCGGAACATTGACAGGTACACTTGCACTGTCAACCGGTGACCAACGCTAATTACTGGGAGGATTTGCTCAATCATCGAGCTCATCCAAGTACTAGGCCTGTGGCAGAGGTCTCATGGTGACTCTGGACTTGGGAAGCAAGCATAAAAGCATGTTTGGAGGCTGTCCCAAATTAGGGACTTTCCACACCCCAATTCCCCATAGAGATGGAGGTGTGAGAATGCCTGAGTGGGAAGTGATGGAGGCATCATACAGGGGCAGGCAGGAGCCGCATGCTGCACATGATGCAATATGATTCATTCAGTGGAAATCCTGTGCAACCCGTCACATCAACTACTGCTGCAGGAAGAGGTGGGTAGATGACACTGGACCACCAAAACTTTCCTTTATAGTCCAATAGTGCGGAGATGCTGGGCTGACAACTTTTATACTCGAAAGGTTTGCATAGTAACCTTAGGTTGAAACAGTCTAGTAAGTTTAGGATTGAAGCACTGCATGGTGATGTTGCAGTGGTAGTAAACCGCTGGGTGTTTTATTTTTTTAATCTAAAAGGCAATGTCATCATGTGCTAGTATGCATCGCATACTAGCAAATCATGTGAAACTTACTTGAAAACAAAGCCTTCCAGCGCTGCGCCGTCATCACTGAAGGCGTTTTTATCCTCACCCCGGTCTTCCTTCTGGGTCCGCGGACACCAGCTGTGTGAGTGGCCAGAGCCGCAGTGACGTCACTCCCACACATGTGCGCGGGAGGTGTATTTTACGACACAAGACTCTGAAGGAACCGACAGGGTGGCTGTTCAGAGCGCATGCGCTGTCACCGGCTGGCATGTACAGTAAATATCTACTAAATGATGCACTATAGGTAAAAGTCAGAGATGGGAGTTGACTCTAACTTTAATCACTTCAGCTAAGAAAAGCTTACACCCTTCATGATCAGGCCATTTTTTGTGATATGGTACTGCATTACTTTAACTCAGGGCTTGACAAGTTTGCTTGGAATCTAGGAGCCAGCTTAAAAAAAAAAAAGTTAGGAGCCAGGAACGTGCCACGTCCCGCCAAGCTTGCGTGCAGAATCGAACGCATACGTGAGTAGCGCACGCATATGAAAGCAGTGTTCAAACTACACATGTGAAGGATTGGTAGAGCGAGAGCAATAATTCTAGCCCTAGACCTCCTCTAACTCAAAACATGCAACCTGTAGAATTGTTTAAATGTCGCCTATGGAGATTTTAAAGGGTAAAAGTTTGTCACCATTCCACGAGCGGACGCAACTTTGAAGCGTGACATGTTGGGTATCAATTTACTCTGCGTAACATTATCTTTCACAATATAAAGAAATAAAAATACAACTGGGCCAACTTTAACTGCTGTCTTATTTAAGAAAAATAATATTTTTTCCCAAACAAGTAAGCTTGTAAGACAAAGTATTGCAACGACCACCATTTTATTCTCTAGGGTGTAATTATATATATATATATATATATATATATATATATATATATATATATATATATATATATATATATATATATATATATATATATATATATATATATATATACACACACATACACACACACACACACACACACACACACACACAATCATGATGTGGAATGAAATTTATTGGATATTGAAACTTTAACAAATAACTGAAAAATTGGGCGTGCAAAATTATTCAGCCCCTTTACTTTCAGTGCAGCAAACTCTCTCCAGAAGTTCAGTGAGGATCTCTGAATGATACAATGTTGACCTAAATGACTAATGATGATAAATAGAATCCACCTGTGTGTAATCAAGTCTCCGTATAAATGCACCTGCACTGTGATAGTCTCAGAGGTCCGTTTAAAGCGCAGAGAGCATCATGAAGAACAAGGAACACACCAGGCAGGTCCGAGATTCTGTTGTGGAGAACTTTAAAGCCAGATTTGGATACAAAAAGATTTCCCAAGCTTTAAACATCCCAAGGAGCACTGTGCAAGCGATAATATTGAAATGGAAGGAGTATCAGACCACTGCAAATATACGAAGACCTGGCCATCCCTCTAAACTTTCAGCTCATACAAGGAGAAGACTGATCAGAGATGCAGCCAAGAGGCCCATGATCACTCTGGATGAACTGCAGAGATCTACAGCTGAGGTGGGAGACTCTGTCCATAGGACAACAATAAGTCCCTGTATACCGCACAAATCTGGCCTTTATGGAAGAGTGGCAAGAAGAAAGCCATTTCTTAAAGATATCCATAAAAAGTGTCGTTTAAAGTTTGCCACAAGCCACCTGGGAGACACACCAAACATGTGGAAGAAGGTGCTCTGGTCAGATGAAACCAAAATCAAACTTTTTGGCAACAATGCAAAACATTATGTTTGGCGTAAAAGCAACACAGCTCATCACCCTGAACACACCATCCCCACTGTCAAACATGGTGGTGGCAGCATCATGGTTTGGGCCTGCTTTTCTTCAGCAGGGACAGGGAAGATGGTTAAAATTGATGGGAAGATGGATGGAGACAAATACAGGACCATTCTGGAAGAAAACCTGATGGAGTCTGCAAAAGACCTGAGACTGGGACGGAGATTTGTCTTCCAACAAGACAATGATCCAAAACATAAAGCAAAATCTACAATGGAATGGTTCACAAATAAACATTTCCAGGTGTTAGAATGGCCAAGTCAAAGTCCAGACCTGAATCCAATTGAGAATCTGTGGAAAGAACTGAAAACTGCTGTTCACAAACGCTCTCCATCCAACCTCACTGGGCTCAAGCGGTTTTACAAGGAGGAATGGGCAAAAATCTCAGTCACTCGATGTGCAAAACTGATAGAGACATACCCCAAGCGACTTACAGCTGTAATCGCAGCAAAAGGTGGCGCTACAAAGTATTAACTTAATGAGGCTGAATAATTTTGCACGCCCAATTTGTTAAAAAAGTTTGAAATATCCAATAAATTTCGTTCCACTTCATGATTGTGTCAAACTTGTTGTGGATTCTTCAAAAAAAAAAAAAATTACAGTTTTATATCTTTATGTTTGAAGCCTGAAATGTGGCAAAAGGTCGCAAAGTTCAAGGGGGCACTGTGTACATATATATATATATAGCACAAGGCCGTGGCCTCAATTACTGGCCGGTGTGGCCCAACGCGGTCATGCGGGGGGTGCACAGACAGGATACCACCAGCTGTGCTGCCCCAGGTGCCGGGTCGCTAATTCTAGTCGCAAATGTAACCTGGGGCACAGGGTTTGTCGAACCCCGCTTTAACTGACAATTGTGCGGGCGTGCAACACTGTACTCAAATAAAATTTGTGTCTTTTCCCCACAAATAAAGCTTTCTTTTGGTTGTATTTGATCACCTCCGCAGTTTATTTTTTTGCGCGAGAGATTATATATATATATATATATATATATATATATATAAGGCAATCAGGGTATAATTCCCAATCCTCATTAAATAGGTACGATGCCCGATGGGTGTGGAGAGGTGACTCTGTGTACATCTTGCGGCATTGTATGCGCTCCTTGATCATCTGATCGAGGGTGAATACTGCTGTGCAAAATGTAAGCAGATTGTTTCCCTGGAAGCCCAGGTTCTGAATCCAGGGAAGCAACTGTCAGCACTAAAAAGACCCTCCATACTAAAGGAGAGCCAGGAACGTACCCCGGCAGGGGCAAGCACAGAGGCGGGCGGAGAGAAAGAGGTGCAGGCACTAGAAAAGAGTAGATGGGTGACAGTCATACAGTAAGCACCGAACTGTATGCCGTCTACCGGGCATTCGGGCACATCACGGATCTGGTGGACAGGTTACTGGGAGGGGCTGGGGAAGACCCGGATGTCATGGTGCACGTTGGCACAAATGACAAAAATCAGAGGCAGATGGAGTGTTTTGGGGACTTGTGAGCTAAATTGAGGGAACAAGGACCTCCATGGTAGTATTCTCAGGAATACTACCAGTACCTTGAGCCACACCAGAAAGCTGTGGGAGATTAGGGAAGTAAAGTGGCCAAGGCGCTGGTGTAGTAAGGAGGGGTTTGGGTTCCTGGAGGACTGGGCTTCTCAGTCGGTCACAGTACTGTAGAAGGGACAGACTGTACCTAAATGAGGAGGTTGTAAATCTGCTGGGAGTAAAGTTGGCCAAAAAGTTTAAGGGATTGGCATGTTCACCAATGACAGGAGCCTGGGGGACAAGATGGGTGAACTTGAGATACTGTTGTATGGGGAGGATTTTGATTTTGTGGAAATTTCAGGAGACCTGGTTCAACAGCATTCATGATTGGTTGGCAACCATTCAAGTGGCAATTTATAAAACAGCGATCACAGGTCATTACAGACAAGTTAGCCTAACATCAATAGTATGCAAGCTCTTGGAGGGGATAAGGGACTATAAACAAGATTTTAGCAATAACTTATTTTTTCTCATTAGCAGTATTCAGCATGAATTCATGAAGAATCGTTCTTGCTAAACCAATCTATTAACCTTCTATGAGGAGGCGAGTTGCCAACTAGATAAAGGAAGGCCCGTAGACGTGTTGCATCTCGAAAAAGCATTTAAACACAGTTCCCCAATATCGTTCACTGTACAACGTCCTGGAGAATGGGGTAAACAGTTAAATCTCTGTATTTTCAGACGATACCAAGCCAAGCAGGGCAATAACTTCTCCACAGGATGTGAAATCTTGCAGGCATTTGGGTGGCAAAATTATTAATTACACACACACACGCACACACACATTTAAATTTCTTTGTAAATTTAAGCCAATATGTATTCTGATATATATATTTTTTTTGTACAAAAAAAATGTATCACAATAAACGTATGTTGATTGGTATGTTTTTATCTTTTACTAGTAAAGGTTGGCGATCAGCTTTGACTGGGGGAATGTAAAGATCTGTGTTCCTTCTTGGCATCAGCACATTCCCCTCACAGAACGGCCGCCTGCTTTGTTAATATAGGCAGCCAGCCATTCTGCCTTTCTCCTGAAGGATTGGCAAATTGGCTCCCACTGTGTAATCACATACTAGGTAGGTACGTGAACTGGTGCAGAGCGGTAAAAGAGTTTAAATGTGAACTGCTCACATTTAGAAAACGGTGGAACATTTATACAGAAGAGAAAGCTATAGGTTCAAAACCCCTTTCACACCGTGAGCGCCGGCTGTTGGCGCTAAAGCGCCACTTGTTCTAGTGCCGCTTTAGCACTGTCGGCCGACGCTCGCAGTGTGAATGGGGGGGGTCTTGAACCTATAGGATTTCCCTTCAGAAAAAGGTAGAACATTTATACTGAATGCGAGCAGTTGACAAACTTTTTTTGCAAGACTCAGTCTGCAGTGGCTCAGAGATATTTTAAATCATCGATACGATGATAATGACAATATTACTAATGAGAGACAAATGAAGTGTCAGCTGTGAGCACTCCCTGTCTACAAGGAGTTAATGGTGTGACAGGATGCTGCGGGGTTGTTTATGCACCGAGCCTGCCTGGGCTCCTCCAGGACCCGTGTGACACGACTGCTGATGAGACTTCTCAGGGTTTGTGGCGGCTTTATAGGTCCCACCACACCCCTATAATCAGCCTGGCAGCTGCTGCGCTGCACTGAGGCTCCGGCCTTCTGCACCTGGGGATCTCCCAGTTGGCCGCGTGGTAACGAGCGATGCGTACAAAACAGCCTGGGAGACGTGCAACTGATGAGCGACGACTGCCACAAGAATCTTTGTTGTGGGATGAAGGCAGAGGTAGCAATAATCGATGTCAGGAAGGAGTGCAGCTCCACTCACAATAAAAAAAACCTGTGCAAGTGTGTCACACACAAACTGAAAGCTGCACTTCAAAGTCAAATTATGAGAGTTATTTTACGGAGAGATACCGTACATATACGAGAGTTAGTTTACCTGCCAATGTATTTTTATTTCTTTACAACCACACAGCACAGCCCTGTCAGGCAGGTCCTATTTCTCCACCAAATCTGTGACTGGACAGTGAAAGGATAAGCAGCTCCTTATCTCTCCCCAGTCTGAACTCTGCTGTACAAGTACTGCAAGAGGCTGATACAAAGTCAAGTTCAAACACCTGAACACTCCAGGCACACTTTTTTTTTTCTTAAAAAAAAAAAAAAAAAAGCTAAAGCGTTTTACAGTATCGTCTTTGCACTGTTTTAAGAGCGTTTAAGAGCCTTATGCCCCTTACACACAATCCAAATACCGTACGACAGATCGTACGACTTTTTCCGCATAATAGTCGCAAGTAGAAATTAAATAGGTTATTAACCACTTAAGGACCTTGCCTGTTTTTCAGATTTGGCGTTTACAAGATTAAAAAACTGTTTTTTTGCTAGAAAATTGCTTAACACCCCCAAACATTATATATATTTTTTCCTAACACCCTAGAGAATAAAATGGCGGTCATTGCAATACTTTGTCACACCGTATTTGCGCAGCGGTCTTACAAGCGCACTTTTTTTGAAAAAAAAAAACACTTTTTTTAATTAAAAAAAATAAGACAAAAAGTAAAAGTATATATATATATATATATATATATATATATATATATATATATATATATATATATATATATATATATATATTTATTATGAAAGATAATATTACGCCGAGTAAAATGATCCCCAACATGTCACGCTTCAAAATTGCGCCCGCTCGTGGAATGGCGTCAAACTTTTACCCTTAAAAATCTCCATAAGCGATGTTTAAAAAATTCTATAGGTTGCATCTTTTGAGCTACAGAGGAGGTTTAGGGCTAGAATTATTGCTCTCACTGTAACGATCGCGGTGTTACCTCACTTGTGTGGTTTGAACACTGTTTTCATATGCGGGCGCTACTCACGTATGCGTTCGCTTCTGCGCGCGAGCTCGTCGGGACGGGGCGCTTTAAAAAAAAAAAAGAGTTTTTTGGTTTTCTTATATTTATTTTATTCTTTTTTTTGTGTAAAAAGTGTCACTTGTATTCCTATTACAAGGAATGTAAACATCCCTTGTAATAGAAAAAAGCATGACAGGTCCTCTAAATATGAGATCTGGGGTCAAAAAGACCTTAGATCTCATATTTAGACTTGAATGAAATAAAAAAAAAAATTGAAAAAAACGACAAGAAAATACTGCTTTAAGAAGCATGGGCGGAAGTGACGTTTTGACGTCGCTTCTGCCCTGCTATGGGGACGGGTGGGGGCCATCTTGCCCTCACTCGTATCCCAGCCGAGCAGCAGAGAGGACCCGATCGCCACCGCCGCTGCCGACGGCTCCGGTAAGGGGTGGCCCCCCTCTCCCGCCGCCAACGGTGATCTTGCGGTGAATCCGCCGGAGACCAGTTATCGTTTACAGAACCGCTCACTTAAAAGAAGATGGTTGTGGCAGCAGCTGCTGGCATTACCGAGATATCCATCTTTAAAAAAAAAAAATTACGTATATATACAGTGAGGGGTCCTTAAGTGGTTAAAGTCCCTAAAATTCTCGTACGACAGAAGAAAAAAAAATAAAAATCGGAAGTGATGTCATGTGTTGTAATGTATTTGTATTGTATTTTCAGACAACTGTACTGACTAAATGAAAATCGTACGATCTGGTACGGTACGAGAAAAATTTTCGTGCATGTCCGATAAAATAATATCGGATGAACCGTCATGATCGGCTCTCGAAAGCTCTGTACCAACGATCCAATTATCGTACGATTCTTCCTCGGACGTCATTTTTCACACAATATTCGGATTGTGTGTACGGGCCATTAGCATTTTTGCAGTAAAAGGAAAAACAAAGGCCCGATTTAAAACTATGCATTTTTGTGCTTTTTGCAGATAAAGCTATTACCGGTACCTGTTTTTTTTTTTAATCCAGTGATTAACCTTAAAGTGTGTATGGAGCCTTATGCTCAGCTCATAATACTGTGATGAGATTTTCAGTGTAATTATGTAATGCGACTTTGGGTGCAGTTATCTTCTATGGAGCCATAATGCACTGAAATCACACAAACCTTTAAATAAATAAATAATAATAAAAAAAAATCATCACACCCCACAGAGTTGCATTAATGTGAATGATCACCCTCAATATAATGTACCGTATATACTCGAGTATAAGCCGAGTTTTTCAGCACATTTTTGTGCTGAAAATGCCCCCCTTCGGCTTATACTCGAGTCACCTTTTTGCGCCTGATCTCCTGGAATTTGGGGACCCGGTACCGGCCGGAACTTGGCACACATGTAGCCCCACCCTTTCTCAACAAGTGTGCAAAGTTTGTTGACCGGGGAGCACAGATTTCTCAAAGCCCGGCACCCCTTCTATAGACTCCTATGTTAAACGGTAATTTCTTTGGTGACTTTGGGGACATGGTACTGGCCGGTCGTAGGTCCCCTGGACTTGGCACACATGTAGCCCCATTTCTTCTCTACAAGTGTGCAAAGTTTGTTGTCTGGGGGACCTACGGCTGGGAAGCACCGATTTTTCAAATCCGGGGACCCCTTTCATAGACTCCCATGTTAAACATCAGTCTAGGCATGGGCACAGAGAGGCAAGCAGATGGACACCCTAGGCTTATACTCGAGTCAATACGTTTTCAGTTTTTTTGTGGTAAAATTAGGTGCCTCGGCTTATATTCGAGTATATATGGTAATTGTTCTTGTCATTTGATTCCGTGACTCAAGTCGTATTAGAAATCCCACCAGTGTGAACCAGCACTTAAAGTGTTACTAAACCCACAACAGTAAAATCTGTATATGCAGTAAAGTGTTCTCTGATCCTCCCCTTCTTACACCGTCCCCAGTCCATCTGCTAAAGGAACAGAGCCTTGGAAGCACTCTGCACATGCTGCGTTTTATTTTTTTTTCTCCTTTTTTTTTTTGGAGGGTACATGTGATCAGCACAGAGCCAAGCCACACTGTCCAGACTGAGGGTCAGGGTCCTGCAGTCTCATAGGACAGTCAGAGGAGAATGAAAACTCTTCCTACAAGCTTTAACCAGACACTGATATAAGTTAAAAGACTACTATATACCGCTGAGAAAAAGGTATTTAGCAGTTTATATTTACTAAAATATTTCCATGTTCTGTGTACTGTGGGAGACCAGATATAGTGAATGAAGGGTCCTGGGTTTAGTAACACTTTAGAGTGCATCTGTGAATCTGCCTGGCGTTCAGCTTTAATGGCAGCAGTGACTTTCCCAAGCTGCTGCATTATTTTTTTTCCTGGCTTCAAAAGCCAACAGTTCATTTTTGCAGTGTTTTCCAGAATCCTCACCTCCCTACCTCTGTAATGGACTCAGTACCACTGAGCTTTATAACACGCTTTAATAGAGAAGTCAACCTGTGGTTGAGCCTTGGTTTGACCACCCCCAATCCCTATCCCCTTTAGCTGCGGAGGCAGCAGCCAAGGGTGTACACATGTTGTGTCAGGATTATACCACTTGTTGCTTTTAGCGGGCGCTACGGCCGCCAAACCCAACCCATTCAAGTGAATGGAGCCATTGTGCAAGGGACCCACTAGTGTGGGGTCCAAGGGGTTAAAGCAGGTGGTGAGGAGATGATACAATGCCGCCTCATTGCCCGCTTTAACCTCTTGGTTGCTGTACTGCACAAGGTTGCAGGACACTTGCAGATGGGTGGGTGACATATGATGGGCACTACACCCACCAAGCGTGATGAGATATACAATTCCTGCTGCAGCCACAACATGTGTACACCCCTGGCCACTGCAGTTAAAGGGGGTGCGGGTTTAAAAAACACTGCCCAACTATGGTTTTACCACCCCCCAAACTGCAAGTGTAAACAAGCCCTTACTGTCCTGAGCTCCCAGTTGCTTGGCCTGTTACAAATGGTGTTATGCCCTTGATCAGACTTGTTAAGTATTGTGTGTGTGGACTTTACAAAACTGAACTTGACCAAAAAAAGCTTAAAGATAATACAGGAGAGGAGTTTACTGTCCGTACACCAGAGCTTTTCTACTTAGTCTCTTGCAGCTGCTGCTGGCACCAATCCAGTCCAACTAATGCGGGGATACAGAGAGGTGGAGGTCATGCCACCTGCAGACAGAACTAGAGACGCAGTATGGAGAATGTGGCCGCCCTCTCCCTCTGTGGCCGGTCCCGGTCTAACAGCATTATTTTGCATTTGGAAACACTAACCTGCAATTTCCACTGATCCGGTCAATACTCCAGCAATTATAAGGCTACTTTCACATTGAGGCGCTATTAATAGAGCTTTCACACTGGAGCTTTCGCGCTGGCAGGACGCAAAAAAAAAAAAAAAAAGTCCTTCCAGCCACATCTTTGAGGCGCGGTAGGAGTGGTAAAAATACCGCTCCTATAGTGCCCATGCCCATTGAAAACAATGGGGTCGCGCCTCCAACCCGCTCGCAAAACGCTGCAAAGTGTAATTTTTAACCCTTTTTCGGCGGCTAGCAGGGGTTAAAACCACAACGCTAGCGGCCAAAAATCGGGACAAACAACGGTAAAGCGCCGCTAAAAAAAGCGGCGCTTTACCCCCAGTGTGAAAGTAGCAAAATCATGTTCCAAAATGTCAACCTTATTGTCATCAAAAAAAATAAATAAAATAAAAACACAGTACCACCCTGGTCCAAAATATTTGTGGCATAGTCAAAAAAAACGTACAGCCAGAACACCAGAAACCTATGCGATCGATCAAAGTTTAACAACAAACATATTAAACGGTTCTAGAAATAAAGCACATTTTACAAACTTTCTACACCATCCTACAGAACAGGAAATGTTTCCACCATACAAAGGCTTTTAAAAACCTCAACATGTGCAATATCTGGGCGCTATCCAAATGCTGAAATTTAGATAGACTGAGCAAGCCTCTGTACAGTAACTATAATAGATATTTTGTCAGGCAGCCAAATCTGACTAAAAGTTTTATAAGCCTTTTAACACTGTTTTTTACAAGTGTCAGCGCTGCGTGTTGGGCACTGTACGCAGTCTGCGGTTTGCGTCCTGTGCGGTCCTATGCTAACAGCATTGGAATGCTCCAAACTTTAAAATCCAGTCTTTTCCAACTTTGGGATCTTGACATTTTCTGCATGTCGTTTTTGGTTATTTTGTGGCAAGATTTAACAATATCATTACATAAAAAAATTTAATAAATATCCTGACCCACTTTAATAAAACTATAAAAAGCATAAAAAAATAAAATAAAAATTACATTTGGTTTTCGGTCATATACAAATATATCTCATTAAATTCTATGAAATACATAGTTTGTGTGGTCCTCAAACATGGAAATGGATCACCTAAATATGACCTCTGAAATACAGACATAACAGGCTGGCTTTGTAGCTCTGTGTTGCAATGAGTTACAGCAATACGTTACATAGTTAGTCAGGTTGGGGGAAGTAAATACAAATAAAAAAAAAAACACCCCACACACAAAAAAAAAAAAAAAAAACACAACACACACACCACAACCACCACCACACAAATAGGAAACCTCCATACACACTATCCTATACCCAGAGTAGAGCAGTGAGCCGCTGGTTCACAGTCACTGCTTTCTGCCAACTGAAGACTGAGAACTGAGCGATCACCAGTCTTTGATCACTCAGTTCTCGGGATGTTGCGGGGGACCAATGCTGCATCCACCTAGGGGAATATGAATGTTCTCCTCATCCCCCCTCCCCCCAATCCCACACCTCTTTGAACGCATACATAAGAGTAAATTGGTTCATATTTACAGTATTACACAGGGATAGATAGAGCCATTTCATAGGAAATAATGGTACTCTTCGAAAGGTTGCAAAGCGCTTTCTGTGCATTTACAAAAGTTAAAGGGGCCGAAAATGAGTAAAAAAAAACAAACAAAAAAAAAACAACACACACACACACACACACACACACACACTCTTTCTATGATTTATGCACAAAAATAAAATCAGATTTTTTTTTTTTATCTGATTTTTTACATTATCAAATTTTAATAAAATGCTTTGAGTAAAATTCAATATTTACTTTTTATTTATTCAGCATGAAATAGAGCTTAGTTTTGTAGCACGAGGCTGTATTCTGAAATATTTACATTTTTGGTAAACTCATTCAATGAATCCAAACTCTGCAAGCTGAGATAACATGCACTGTTATTGATGCATTCACATAATTTCACAGTAACCATGAGATAAAAACAAAGTTCAGGAATATTCCTTTATCCCATTTTTTAGCAAATCTATGTACACTACAAACTGTATGATTGAAGCGGTTTGGATAGCGCCGTTTTACTAACCTGACACTTTAATATTAGCAAACAAAATTAAGGTTTCCTATTTATAATAAAGATGCTAAACTACCAGCAAGAATAATGCCTTACATTTAAATCATTTCAGATCCATCATGGCAGCGCCTGTTAGCGGGCATCCACTCACCTTCTGCCGCCACGTCCCTCACCTTGTGTCACTGCAGCATCACCAGCCGTCCCATTAAAGTGAATGAGACTGTCGGTGAGTCAACAGCGAGTCAGAGGAAGAGCCGCTGTGGGACAGAGATGACAGTTGCTCTTTAAAAATTATGATTTAAATCAAGCCTTTTTACTAGCGATTTAGAATCAGCTTGATTTAAATCAAATCCACTCTGGCCAAAAATCAACTGTCGACTACAAGAAATCCAGGACAGAAAGTGCGTTACTGGCAGGATCACCATGGGAAAAGAAAAAGGAAACAACTGCCTAAAATAAAACAAATGCGGCCACCACAAGGACCATTTTGATAAGCTTTAAAAAATGTTTCTTCCAAAATCAACAAGATGAAATCTAAACATTTATGGCCAGAATATTGGTGGCCACACATATGGCTATGATCATACAATCACTAATTCAAGGCACCTAAACCAATTTGATCATGTGTGCTCTCAATAGGATGGTCTGATTGAATTTTGTTGACTACGTTTGATCGATGAAATAAAGATCAAAGAATTTGCATTCATTAACGTATATACTCGAGTATAAGGCTGCTTTCACATTGCAGCGTGGAGCCGCGGTGACGGTATAGCCGCGCTATTTGTAGGCAAATATCCAGCAATATCCAGACTCCTCCCCCCAGCTGAACGCTATAAGCGTCTATGTGAGAGGGAGAATTTCTGGATATTTACCCTCGATAGCCTCTCACCTGGAGGCTTAAACGAGGGTATAGAGATTAATATTCTATTATGAATATATTTTGCTGGGGTATTGTGATGCTGGGGTAGTGTGATCTAGAATGTGATTACAATATTCTATCAATACAATATAGCTGATAATACATAAAGTCCATCAGAATATACCTGATTCAGATAAAACTTTAAGAGTGATTATAGGTGACGTCAACGCCATAGTTCCCTCTTCCTTTTCCCTCCCCCCTCCTCACTTTAGAACATTTTTAGATATTAATATTTTAATATATTTTAATAATCTTTTCTTTTTATATATGTATATATTTTTTATATATATATATATATATATTCTTTATATATGTATATTAATTACTATATGTAACCCCCAGTTAGGCAGTATATATATTATATGCCGTGTGTATGAGGGAGGTTAACACAGCGGTAGTTGTTGTGCAGCACTTTTGTGCAGCCTTTTTGTGCAGCAATTTGTATTTGTTTCTACTTATTTACTTATATATATATTTCTTATTATTATATTATATTATTTATTAATTTCCATCATATTATTACCGTATTAATATAGAGCCTTCTTAATTTTATTTTTATGACTACTTAGGCAAACCGCCGCTGTCTTAATCAACTGAGAGATATATATATATATTTTTCGTATAAATGTTTTTATATAAATGCTGTTTTTAATGGTACTTTTGTATATAAGTCTCGTGGGGGGTATTAGATGTTCCGTAATCAAGATCTGGCCAATCGGAGTACTCAGGGCGGTCTTTCCCTTGTATACATATTGAGCTCCGGAAAGATGGCCACTACTATGCCTGAAGAAGAGACTGGAAAGTCTCGAACGCGTGCACCTCCCGCGCCCGGATGTGAAGTCTGCAGCCACAGCTGTACACAGTGGAGACCTGCACTGCGCACTTCAGTTCCGAGGGCTCTTTTGGTTCCCATCGACGCTGCAGTACGGATCAGGACACCACATGTCAGCGTGAGGACATCTCGTCTTCTCCGGGACCCCCGCGGATGAACCCCTTACAATGTACTATGCTGTTTACCTACATCAGACATGTGAGTAGGTGATTCATATGTTTTTTAAACATTCCCAATATTAAACACACTTGCTACGCTCAGAGGGCGCTGCTTTGTGTCTCTTTTCTTGTTGCTTCACAGATCGCTTCATCTGTCAGCTGGCAGCCATCTAAGCAAAGCATCGTTTCATTATTCAGTGCTGTGGACTTTTTAATTAATGGACTATAGTAATTCCATATGAGCACTATATATTCTTCATTTTTTAATTTCCACAAAATTAGTTTGAAGTTCTACTGTTCCCAACCTTTATCCTTTGTTTATGGTCTATAGAGATATTAATGGGGAGAGCGCTTGATACTATGTTTTTTTCTATTTGTAGCGCGGCTATACCGTCGTGTTTACCGCGATATTCGGGCGCTAGCGGTGAGGTTTTAACCCCCGCTAGCGGCCGAAAAAGGGTTAATACCGCCCGCGTTGCGGGCGGTATTACCGCGCTTTCCCATTGATTTCAATGGGAAGGCGCGGTATAGGAGCGGTGAACACACCGCTCCTATACCGCGGTAAAGATGCGGCTAGCAGGACTTTTGGAGCGCTCCTGCTAGCGCACCGCTTCAATGTGAAAGCCTTCGGGCTTTCACATTGAACACTACAGGGCATGATTTTTCATGCGGTATAGCAGCGCTATTTTTAGCGCTGCGCTACTGTACCGCATGAAAAACGCCCCAATGTGAAAGGGGCCTTCGACTAGTTTTTCAGCAGTTTTTTGTGCTGAATATGCCCCCCCCCCTCGGCTTATACTCAATCACCTTTTTGCGCCTGATCTCCTAGACTTTGGGGACCCGGTACCGGACGGCCGTAGGTCCCCTGGACCCCCAAACTTGTCACACTCTTCCTCTACAAGTGTGCAAAGTTTGTTGTCCGGGGGGACACTGATTTTTCAAAGTCGGGGGCCCCTTCCATAGACTCTCATGTTAAACGGTCATTTCTCCTGGAAATTTGGGGATCCGGTAGTGGCCCGGCCGTAGGTCCTCTGGACCCCAAACTTGGCACACATGTAGCCCCACTCTTCCTCTACAAGTGTCCAAAAGTTGTTGTCTGGGGGACCTACAGTCGGGGAGCACTGATTTTTTGAAAGCCGGACACCCCTTCTATATACTCCCATGTTAAAGACAAGTCTAGTCATGGGCACAGTGAGGCATGTAGATGGACACCCTAGGCTTATATTTGAGTCAATACGTTTTCCCATTTTTGTGGTAAAATTAGGTTATATTCGGGTCGGCTTATACGGTATATTTCTGATCAGCATTTTCAGTAGACCACAAAAATACAGAACAGTACCGCATGTGTGTATTTGTTCAAGATTTCAAAAGTTCATGAATGTTCGTACCTAAAAATCGATCAAATTTCTACGCATATGGCCACCTTAATACCGAATACACACGGTGAGATTATCGGACGAATGATCGTCTTTTTTGCATGCTATTTTTATATCGAAAATTAAGAGTTTACCAAGTTACAAAAATTCTCGTACAACAGAATAAAGATTCAGAAGTGATGGAATTGTGTATTTTCAAACGGCAAATGTACTGGTTAAACTAAAAATCGCACGATCTGGCATCGTACGAGAAAGGCTATTATCACACATTCATTATGCTGGCAGCACGGGCTACGTGCAGCAATGGTAGGAGCAATCTGTGCTCCAGCCCAGACCCCCCCTACATCAATCGGGGAGGAGTTGGGGGCGTCCACCATCTACATGAAATGGGTAGAGCTTAGCGTCCATCCCCATCATAACACAATGCCACGTGCGTGCACTCACATCGACCTACAAACACGCAGAGCTGGAGCAGGCCGGCTGCAGGATTATCCCCTCCGCTCACACAAGGGAAACCCACCGAGTTCTCTTCACTTTGACAAACAAAAAGAAAGCTACATTTTCCCCAACCCAGAAATTAACTTCAAACTTTACAAATCGCCAGTGCAAATTGTTTCTGCAGTTAGATTTTTCATCATGTACAGAAAATAAATCAAACATTTTAGAAATACTTTTTTTTTTTTATACCAAAACAAAAAAAATCATAGCAAAGTAAATGGCTTTGAGGCTAAAGTAACCAATTCATTTTTCAAAAAAATAAAATCAAAAAATAAAAAAAGAAGAAGAAAGCTTGAATTTGTTGGGTTAGTTATGGACAACAGAGATGCATTTCTTCTTGGTTTAGAATTTATCCCCATTCAGATCTTTGGCTTCACATCACCAGAGCCATAGCAGACCTTAAAGCCGGCAATAAAACAGAGCAGTTTTAATCAGCTTTGACTAGAATTTGGGGTAAAAAAAGTGAATACAACATCCCATCAACAGTATAATTTATATATATATATATATATATATATATACACACACACATACATATACATACACACACACACACTGTGGAAATGAAAGATTAATTCCTCAATTAATCATAAACATTTTTGATCGGTACTAGTGGTGCAACGGATCGTAAATGATCCGTGATCCGAATGGGTCACCATATGCAGATCGGCACACCATGTGATCCGGAGCTCCACTGCTGCCTGGCCTTAGAAAAGGCCGCAGCTTCGGCCCGGAGCGGCGGCCATCTTGGTCCACCCAGCGGCAGCCTAGAGTGGCGTGCTGACGTCACACGGCCTCAACAGCCCATGTTCGGCCAGCTTCTCGGGCAAGACTAAGCAAGCACTAATCTTCCTATACAGTGGGGGAGATGTCTGTGGATATTACAGTGGGGACTATATATGGTGGTGATCCGAAAAATGTATGTGCGTTATAATTAAAAAAAATAAAAGAAAGAATGAATCGAACATGAAAATTTAATCAGCAACAGCCCTAATAGATTAGAGAATATATATAATATTATAATATAATATATTATATATATTTTTTTTTTCTCTCTATCACACACACCGGGTAAAATAAGTATTGCACACGTCACCATTTTTCTAGGTAAATATATTTCCAAAAGGTCCTATTGACATTAAATGTTTACTACATGTTGGCAACAACCCATGCAATCCATACATACAAAGAAAACAAAGAAGTTCAGAAATTAAGTTGTGTAATAAAATGGAACATCACAGAGAAAGAAGTATTTAACACACGAAGAAAGGGAGGTGCAAAAGAAAATAAAAAAAATATATAAAAACATTTTTTTAAAGTGCATGGAAAGCCAAAAACACCGGCTGAAATACATCAATTAGAATGCAATTCTGCCCCTTGTCAGCGCAAATTAATATCAGCTGGTTCAGTGTCAGCTGATGGCCTATAAAAAGATGTCTCATTACCAAGGTGTCACACAAACATCTCATGATGGGTAAAAGCAAACTGCTCTCTCAAGACCTTTGCAACCTTATTGTCGCAACTGCAAGCATTGCTTACAGAAGGATTTATAATCTTCTGAACGTTCCAGTGAGCACTGTTGGGGCCATAATCCGGAAGTGAAAAGAACATCTTTTCTCCATAAACCGGCCACGACCAGGTGCTCCTCAAGGTTTCTGACAAAGGACTAAAAAGAATCAGAAGAGCTGTTCAAGAACCATTGGCGAGAGCTTCAGAAAGACCTGGGCAGCGTTATGGTGCATTTCTGCAGAAATGAATACATTTATATTACTAGACCACACACCCGCTTACCAGGAATTAGGTTACTTTTCCCTGGGCCCCCCCCCATCAACAGAGGGGCCCAGGAGTTGAGAGCAGAGGAGCACCTTATTTAAAATTTTTGGGGTGTAGGCAGATAGTCAGTGCTGCTTTAATACACGCTATAGTGTGCACATAAGTGTGAGCATGGCCTGATTATTCGGTAACTGCCTATGTACATGACGTTCTTAAGGCCTGGTTTACGGCTATCCAATTGTCAGAGTTTTGCAGAAATGCACTACAGTCCATTTTACAAGATTTCCTATGGGTCACACTCATATCTGTACATTTTCCACCAGTGCCCTTTTTTGCAAATGTTCAGGGACTTTTTTCCTGCAGCAGGTTGTGTTTTTGGTTCCATAGACTAATAGAAATGCACCAAAAAAAAAAAATGCAGTTTATGCATTTTTGATGCATCTGCTGGTTTCTCTCGCCTCCGACACCTCCCAAAAACTCATTAAAAATGCATTAAAGCGTTTGTACAGGAAAACATTTTAGTTAAAAAATAACAAACATGTCATACTTACCTCCACTGTGCAGTTCGTTTTGCACAGAGTGGCCCCGATCCATGTCTTCTGGGGTCCCTCGGCGGCTGTCTCTGGTCCTCCCCGCAATTAGTAACCACAGTCGTGCGAGAGAGCTTGCATGGTGGTCACTAATTGCGGGCGCGCTCCTGTGATACATCGAGCGGCCATAGCCACTCACTATCACTCGGCCCCGCCCCTCGGCGTCACTGGATGTGATTAACAGCAGCGCCAGCCAATGGCGTTATGCAATGTTTTTTCACCTTAATGCATAGATTGCATTAAGGTGAAGAAAAAAAAAAAAAAATGTACAACTCCTTTAATCACAACCTGAAATAGGTGCAAGCCAAAAGATACAGTCCTCACTTCCTGTTCTGTCTAACACCACACAGTAATGCAAGGCTTTCTCCCTGGTGTGTAGTGCCGTGCTCACCCCCTCCCTTGGACTACAGGGGAGTCAGGACGCCCACTAACACACAGCTCCTTTCTCTATCTGTTATCCAAGAGAGGGGGCGAGCACGACACTCCACACCAGGGAGAAAGCCTTGCATTACTGTGTGTAGTTACAGACAGAAGAACAGGAAGTGAGGATTTTTCCGAAGAAATAAGGACATTTAAAAGCAAAATGGAAGGATGAGGTAAGTGAAAGAGGACTGCACGAAGGTGAAATAAAAAATAAATTTACCTTTACAACCCCTTTAAGAAACAAACTTGCCATCTTCATAATTTGGGCTGCCATGCACATCTAGATGTGATGCCTTTTTGAATCTGAATCGAAAACTGCATGTCATTACACCCAAAAGGAAAGCCATTTTTCACAAAGCTTTGCAAAGGCACTGCGTCCGTTAGAATGAAACACACACACACACACACACACACCAAGCATTACCCCTGTGCTAGAAAATGAAATACAGCACAACTGATGAAAGCTAGAACCCTCAAGAAGCCCCCTCAGTGCCCCAGGAGGGGTCCGACCTTTCAGGCAATAAAATACGGCAAAGTGGAAAAGTTAAACTTTTTGTTGCAAGAGGCAGTCGGCTCCAGCAAGTGAACAGTTACACGCCCCCCTCCCTGTGAAGTTTTTCAGGCTCCTCCAACCACATTAACACTACAAAGGGAAGCTGCATCACCCTGCCAACTGACAAGAGGCTATAATGACTTCACTACAGCTGGCCATACACACAGGGATCTGATTTCTGGAAGGGAAAGACTCTACCCAACCCAACATGCACATCTAATATTCCAGCCGATCGCCCAATTACAGGCTTGGAGGGAAAACAAAGTAAGCCCTACACTTTCCAAACAGCGGCATCCATGGGCACCACCCCGTTAGCTTGTTGAAATGATCACTTACATGCCATAAACACAAGGACTCATAGGAAATGTGAAAATCCCAACTGTCATGTCAATACTAAATACACTAGGGTTGCACCAATTGCATTGCCGATACCAAGCATCTGCACGAGTACTTGATCGCCAAAAACGATACCTTTTTTGCATGGCTTCATGCGATTTGAGTCCATACAAAATGAAAAGGATCAAATTGCACTGCAAAAAAAAAATGCATGCGAATTTAACAGGAATGCGGGGCGATGTGTGTCGTAATTGGTGTGGGCGAGTACTTGAGGTAAAGTATTGGTACTCGTCCTAAAATACACACTATATGGCTGAAAGTATATGGACCCCGAGTTTAGGAGGTTTTAGCAAGTGCCGTTCACACAATGGCGACCCGTTAGGCGACTTTTCAGCGTGACAAGTCGTGCTCCATTCAGTACAATGGAACCGTTATAATAGGATCGACAAGTCGCTCTGACTTAGAAAAAAGGTACCTGTACTACTTTGGGGGGACTTAAAAACAGCTTGTTTTGACTTCTATTAAAGTGGTTGTAAACCCTGTCTGACATGTTTTACCTACAGGTAAGCCTAGATTAAGTCTTACCTGTAGGTGTTTGCAATATCTCCTAAACCTACACGGTTTAGGAGATATTTGCCAAAAAGGATGCACCAATGTCTATGGTACATGCGCACTGTAGACAAAGGCGCACCGAGAATGCTGGTTTTGTGAAGGGGTAATGCCGGCTTTGACGGCTCCCGCGCGCAGTGAGGTCTTCGCTGCTCCTGTAAACGTTGCTGCGCCAATCACAGTGCCGGAGCGGCGATAACCAGAGGTAGCCTTCCGGAGAGATGTCTGCAGCCGTAGGGGGAGACGAGGACGGCTTCGATCTAAGGTAAGCAATTCATAATGAGCTAGTATGCTAGCTCATTATGCTGTGCGGGCGGCTTCAGAATCGGACATCTTTGAAGCCGCCCCTGAATGTACTGTAATACTACAGCAAACAAAGACAATTAAAGCGGGGGTTCACCCGGACATACAACTTTTTACCCTTAGATTCCTGCTCATTTTGTCTAGGGGAATCGGCTATTTTTTTTTAAAATCGAAGCTGTAATTACCTTTTTAGAGAGCGATCTTCTTCCGCCGCTTCCGGGTATGGGCTGCGGGACTGGGCGTTCCTTCTTGATCGACAGTCTTCCGACAGGCTTCCGACGGTCGCATCCATTGCATCACGATTTTCCGAAAGTAGCCGAACGTCGGTGCGCAGGCGCAGTATAGAGCCGCACCAACGTTCGGCTTCTTTCGGCTACTCGTGACGCGATGGATGCGACCGTCGGAAGCCTTTCGGAAGACTGTCAATCAAGAAGGAACGCCCAGTCCCAAAGACCCATACCCAGAAGCGGCGGAGAAGATCGCCCTCTACAACGGTAAGTACTGCTCGGATTTTAAAACAACTAGCCGATTCCCCTAGACTAAATGAGCAGGCATCTAAGGGTAAAAATTGTTTTATGGGTGAACTCCCACTTTAAGTGGAAGGTCCATTTCTGTTCCTGCACGACAAAGCGATCTCCATAAAGACATGGTTTGACCAGCTTGGTGTAGAGGAACTCAACACCTCTGAAAACCTTTGTAATAAATTGGAACACCGACTACTATCCCAACATCAGAACCTCACCCTGCAAATGGGCGCAAATTCCCACAGGCATCCTCTACAATCTTGTGGAAAGCCTTCCCAGAAAGGGTGGAGGCTGGTAAAGCCACATAGGTGGGCAAAGTCATATCGCTGCCCATGGCTGTGGAATGGGATATCCAACAAGCTCATGTAGGTGTGATGGTCAGGTGTGCATTACCGGGGGTGACCACATATGGAGATTTTCCATGGCGCAGACAGACAAAAAAATGCTCTTATCACTATCCCAACAATCCTGTTTAGGGAGTATTGATGCAAAGACTACACAGCATACCATCTCATGGTTTGGATTTTCAATGCGAGTGTGAACAGGTTTTTATCCAACAATCAGACATAGTTGTCTTCTCCCACAGCTGGTGGGATGTACAACTTTGTATCTCATGGTACAATTGTTGCAAGTTGCAGCATCAGAAAAAAAAGTTAAAGACGTAAAGTGATAATCTGAATGGGTTAATGCAACTTGTGCACAGCCCTTTCCCCCAGTCATATTGTCCCCCTCCCAGAAGCAGTGCTGGCCCTAGATGACACAAAGTGGCCAGAACAAAACAAACACAGGGGCTTCCCCCAGTGCCAAAGCCCCTCCACCCAGCGCACTCCCCTCCACCAACTATCAACAGGACCCAGAACAAAACCCTTCCATTACATCCAGCAGATTGCATCCCAAAAGAGCCACGGGAGGGAGCAAGGACAGCCCCACACTCCGCCGCCTTAACCCTTCATGGACAATTGACAACAGAGAAAAGGCACACTTCAGCAAACGCTCAATACCACATAACAAACATGTGGTCTGGAGATATACGAAACTTGCATATCCCCCCAATCCCTCTTCTTACACCACCATCACCCCTTGTACACATGAACCCCCAAACGTGAAATATGCCCCATGCATTTGTACTAATGATCAAATACATATGTTCTCGCCTTGTTCTTAATGGAGGCAAACAAAATGTTTTCCATTGACATTTAGAATCGCCCCTTTTGACCATCGTGTGAACCCGTTTAATCGCCAGCAAAGGGCACCGCCAGCAGGCCCAAGTCTAAAAAAAAGAGACTAGGGGCCCATTCACACTTGGGTGTAGTACTTGTCACAATGAACACCATTGTGTAGGGCATTGTTGTGGTGACATTCCCTGTGAATGCCAACCTAACACAGGGGGTGGGGGGTTGATTTACTAAAACTAGAGAGAGAGAGTGCAAAATGTGGTGCAGCTCTGCATGGTAGCCAATCGGCTTCTAACTTCAGCTTGTTCAAATAAGCTTTGAAAAGAAAAAAAGCCTGGAAGCCGATTGGTTTCTATGCAGAGCTGCACTAGATTTTGCCCTCTCCAGTTTTAGTAAATCAACCCCATTGCACAGTACAGCCCGAGGCACTATAGACCGCCAATTGTGGTGGGTCATTAATCATCGTGGTGTGTTCATAATGACAAGGTTCCCATAATGCAACGTACGTTAACAGGTGCCATAATGCGTATAAAGGCACGTGCAATAAGGCACCGGAACAAAAAGTTTAAATGGTTATAAACCTCTGACAAAAAAATAAATAAAAAAATTCAATAAAAAAACTGAACAAAGCATATCCCTCTATAGCGTGTTCTTGTCTCAATCCAGAGCACCAAGTGCCATTTCTGACTGCTGCTTTGTTCCTCTTCTATCAGCATGAGTCACTTCTGACAAGTTTCTCTGACACCAAGAAAAAAAAAGTGACCAGGAAGGGACCTTCAGCACACAGCCTGCGAATGACAGCTTCAGCTCTGTTCCTGTGTGCTTTAAGAAGGGGGGGGTGTCCTTCCCCTCCAATCAGCTCTCACCGAGCTCTGCAAAGTGTAAAGTCAGCTCCCCGCCCCCTTGCTTTCTGGAAGCAGAGATAAGCTGTATAACATTCTTTGGATGTAGAGAAGACTGCAGATAAACAGATACAACTAGGAGGATTTGTTTAGTCTGTCACCTGATGCAAGTATATGTAAGGGTTTACAACCAATGGGCCTTTATACTTTGTCCCTGACCCAGGGGCGGACTGACTATTGGCATTCTCGGGCACTGCCCATGCCACTAGGGGGCCCCCATCAGGGCTGCCAAGCTCAATAAAACCAGGGACAGTATGTAAAAATCAGTATTTTTACATCTGTTCCTGATATGTCCAAAACCAACATGCTTTTGGTTTCAATGGTGTTTATTAAAGGGTTTTCATGTTTACAAAATAATACATTACATTCGCAAAATTTGTTTAACAATATGACAGTAACCTCGCAGGAGCCCAACATGCTTTTGATGTGAAAATCCTGACATTTTAGCTGCCCTGCCTATGCAATGCCTCCTGGCATGGTGGCCATCTGTAAGCCCGGGGGCCCCATAATCTTCTATTGCCCGGGGGGCCCCATGAGTTGTCAGTCCACCCCTGCCCTGACCGATATATATGCAGAGTCCCGGGTCTCATGGCATGTGTGCAAAGGCTCAGTGGTCAGTCAGGTCTCTCTCAGATATCTATGGGACCAAGGTAATGTAAGTTAGGGAGGTAGGTACGTGTAATTCACATCATTCCTCAATTCAACAGACCAAACTTGATGCCCATGCATTTACCATACGTGGCAAAACATTTTGATATTTGCATAACTTTCTCAGATGCCAACTCACCACTTGTATTGGTGCTGAGGGCTATTGAGAGGAGTGTGGAGGCAGATGCAAGATTGTTTTCAGGTGGCTAATGCACTGCACCTTTCCCACCAACCACTATCTGCTTGCATTAAATAGTGAAACACGGAGACCCAGTGATGACATCACTGTGGCTAAAGCAAGGCATGTAATGAAAACAGAAAGGCTTTATTTAAAAAAAGTAATTAGCATGTTGATTGGGGGAGGCAAAATATAAGCGAATTAGACTTGGGCAATCTCCCCAGGCAGCACTGAGGACAGAATTGTGTCTATTCACTCTTCTATACAAAACTAACAACAAATAAAAAAAAAAAAAATGTTGTGGCTTTAAAAATAAATACTTATGAAAAAGGATACAAGACTCGCTACATGCATGTAAATAAAATGACTGAGAGACATTGTAACAAATGATGTGAACAACTAAACAACTTTGATCACTTAGTAACATCAAGCCTAGAGTGTAAGCTCTTTGGGTGCAAACAATTTGAATACTTTGATATTTTTAAAGCTTTACATCAGGTTGCAGAAGGACCACAGCGCCCAATCAAGTGTCTGCTTAAAGACAACGCTAGACCTATGACATCACAACTCTTCAGCTCATGTGATGTCATAACGGCTGGAAGCTAACAGCAGGGAGAAGTGTTAGTGTAGGGGCTTTAGAGATTTCTGCAGGATGAACGGGATTTGTGGAAGATGACCCCCGAGACACAAAGACGGGAGATGTGACACGATGCCTGACAGACGGAGTCCTACATTTTGGGACCAACTGCTGCCTGGTAGCGTCTGGCAGCCAGATGGGTCAGAGAGAAGTCCAGTCCCCACCCACAACACGAGGCTCGGGAGGGGCACAAGCCACCCAAAACAAGAAAGCATTGGCAGAGCATAGGAGATGCCACATGGCCGAGTACCCTGACGTGACCCCACACATCCTAGGACAGGGCAATCAGTGCCCATGGGTACTTCTCTCATCAGAGGGGTCTACACCTCACATACCCCCAACACCTGAATATATACCCACAGATAATGCCCACTCTGGGCCAATACAAGTCTGCTACATACCAGCATCACCCCTCCTACCCCACAATGTCAGTCCCCAATATTCCCAGAGCTACTACCCTATACACTTCCTGAACCCCCAAACTGTTACCCTAGACACTTCATGAACCCCCCCCCCCCCAAAATGTTTCTTTTCGACACTTCATGAACCCCCCAAACTGTTACCCTAGACACTTCATGCACTGGTAATCTATACACTTCATGTAACCCCACCAGCACTGTTACCCTATACACTTCATGGGGTATAGAGGGATTCACAGTTCTGGGGATATCTGGGGTGTAGAGACATTTGGTGCTGGACATATCTGGGATGTAGGGTGACAGTTCTGGGGGTATATGGGTTGTAGAGGAGTTAACAAGTGCTGGGGCTCTCACCCTATACTAAGTACCACCAGTACTGTTACACCCTTAGCATTGTTACCCCATCTAAACCCCCAGCACTGCGAACCCCTCTACACCCCAGAAACCCCCAGCACTGCGAACCCCTCTACACCCCAGAAACCCCCAGCACTGCGAACCCCTCTACACCCCAGAAACCCCCAGCACTGCGAACCCCTCTACACCCCAGAAACCCCCAGCACTGCGAACCCCTCTACACCCCAAAAAAACCCAGCACTGTGACCCTATACTAGGTGCCACCAGTACGGTTACACCCCTAGCACTGTTACCACCTCTACAATTTAGATACCTCCAGCATGTTTACCCCATCTACACCCCAGATACTTCCAGCAATGAATGTCTCTACACCCCAGAATTGCAAATCCCTCTATACCCCAGATAGTTCTTGGGGTATCTTGGGTGTAGAAGAGTTAACAAGTGCTGGGGCTATCTGGGGTATAGAGAAGTTGGTGCTGGACATATCTGGAGTGTAGATAGGGTAAACGAACTGGAGGTATCAAAACTGGTGGTACTGAGTATAAGGTGACAGTTCTGGGGGTATCTAGGTTGTAGAGGGGTTAACAAGTGCTGGAGCTGGTACCCTATAATACGTGCCACCAGTACTGTTACACACCCATTGTTTAAACCACAGATACCCCCCAGCACCATGAACCTCCCTACACCCCAGATACCCCCCAGCACCGTGAACCTCCCTACACCCCAGCACCGTGAACCTCCCTACACCCCAGCACCGTGAGCCCCCCTACATCTCAGATACCCCCCAGCCCTGTTAACCCTTTTACACCCCATAATCCCTCAGCACTGTGAACCCCTCTACACTTCAAGTACCCCTAGCACTGTTATCCTCTCTAGATTCAAGGCACCCTCAGCATTTTTACTATACATCCCTAATACCCTTGACAACCCCAGCACTGTTACCCCATGCACTGTAGCCACACCCAGTTCTATTAACCTTTCTTCATTTTTGAACCCCCCCATACCCCCAGCACACTATATTTTAAGTACCAGCAGTACGGTTATCCCCTCTACACGGTTACCCTTATACACTTCAAGTACCCCCAGTACTGAAACTCCCTCTACACCCACCGTACCCCCGGACAGTTATTACACCCCCTAAGTATACCTCGGACACCCCAGTAGTGTACCCCTCTACACCCCCATCACTTTGCCCCGAGGAGTACAACAGATGGAAGTCCTCCTAATCACACAACAACATTGCGAGCGAACTTTTATCTCTGTCCTCCTCCCCCCCAAGCACTATAATAAGCACTGCCCCCACCCCCGACCCGAGCACTGTTCCCAGGACTCACCTCTATACTGAAGTCGGGCAGACGGAATGCGGTGCGGAAAAGAGAGCAGAAGTGGGCAATGGCCGGGACCCGCCAGCAGGAGCGTAGCTCCCCCAGACCCTCATCCGGGGGCATCCCGAGCCCAACGGAGCCCCCTGCCCGGACACGGCGTGCGCCCAGCTGCGGGGACAATGTGAGTGGGGCGGGGACAGGGGCGGAGCCTGAGCGGACCACTGTGCAGGGACAAAGTGAGCGGGGCGGGGCAGAAGGAAGGGCCAGGACTCTCCAGCGTGCAGGGACAATGTGAGTGGGGCGGGGTCAAGGGAGGGGCCCTGAGTAGAGCAGCGGGATTTGTAAAGAGACAGGGGAGGGGTCGTGGCACAGAGGAGCCCGCCCTCTGGACCCCGCCCACTATTTCGCTACTCCGGACAACAAAACGCTGTACTGAGCAACATAACACAATACTACACAACAATACACTGTATACTACACAATACAATGTACACAACAATACAATGTATACAACACTATATAACAATACACTACTACACAATACAATATACACAACAATACACTGTATACTACACAATACAATATACACAACAATACACTGTATACTACACAATACAATATACACAACAATACAATCAATGCACGCAACAAAATACTATACTACAATACACAATGCACTGTATACTACACAATACAATACTACACAACAAAAATACACACTATATACTACATTACACTACACACTGTATACTACTGTAGCGCCTGGTTACTTTTAAGAATCGGCGCTAATTAAAATTTAGAGGGGGTCAGAGAGTTAGTTAGCTCTGACCAGGCTGATTTGTTTAATTTTGGGTCTCTGTTTCAGCTTGGCTGTGCTGTTGGCTCATTCTGTCGCTTCTGGGGTGCTGATTCCACCCCAGGACGACAGGTGGCAGCGGTGGAGTCGAGGTTTGGGTGCTTTTCCCCAACAGCCTATCAGGAGGGGTTTTCCTCTCTGTGCATGCTGGGGGAGGGTATTTATGGGGGAGACGCCATTGATCTGGGTCTTCTCCAGTGTGGCACCCACCTTTAGGTATACCACTTTACACAATACAATGTACACAACGCACTGTATACTACTCTACACAATACAATGTACACAACACACTATATACTACACTACATACTGTATGCTACACACGGTATACTACACAAAACACTGTATAATACTACACTGCATGCTACACTACACAATACAATGTACACTACACTAGAAAATGTACACAACACACTGTATATTACACACTGTATAGTTCACTACACAATGCAATGTACACAAGTTATACTACAACTCATACTGTATACTACACACTATAAAATGCAATGTACACTACACACTGTGTACTATACAAAGTACACAACACACTGTATACTACAGTACACTACACACTATATACTAGACTACACAACACACTTTATACTGCACCACACACTTTATTCAACACAATACAATGTACACAACACACCACAATTCATCATACAGAGTACACTGTATACTACACAACACAATACAATGTACACACACTACACTATACATTATACACAGTACTGCATACTTCACACTTAAGTGACCTGGTAACCGATTGCGGGCCACAATGAGCAGAGTGGGCAGATGACAGGTCCATGTCCCCCTCTGTATTCAGAGAAGACACAGACCAGTCTACTTTATGGGCCCTCAGATTCACCCAGACGGATAGAATTGGAGGTATTCGGGGGTGTAAACAGACACAAGTCCATCATAGAGGTGAATGGAGGGTCTGATTGGGTCAGCCTGTCCATTTTTTGGACCGATTGTGTGAGAGAGGCATAAGGCTGCCTTTACACTGATGCGCTGCAGTTTACCCTCATTCACGTGCAGCGCTGTGCATAGGGTCGCCACCTTTTCTTCAAGTCAAACCCGAACACTTTAGCGACGCATAGCAATTTTTTTTATAGTATAAACTATACATATATTTTGCTATTAAATAACATTTCTAATCATATGAAGTTAACAACAAGAGTCCCCCTTTACATCTCAATTCACAGAGTTCCCCTTTTACATTTGAACTCGCAGAGTTCCCTTTCACTATAAGAGGGGACTCTGCAGACTCTGATGTAAGGGAGAACTTCGGGGCCTCCAACATGAGGGATGTTCTGGGAACCCTTATTTAATGGGGAACACTGAGAACTCTGATGTACGGAGAAGACTCTGATGTAAGGGGAAACACTGTGGACTCTGGTGTAAAGGCAAACTCTGATGTGAGGGGTGCTCCCGAGAACCATGATTTGCCTTAGTGTACTTACTCAGAGGCAGGAGAGATAAGGGGGAGACTTTAGTCACAGACAGGGAAGGATGGTGAGCTCACTCACCGCTTGGCAGTCAGCGCCTCTCTTTCAGATCTATCTGAGGCTGATGGACTTCAGATTTCCAGCCCCAACTTTCCTTTTCTGAGGCATAGCGCTGGGCAGATTGAGCCCTCTCCCATCTGCCTGTGTGTTTGGAGGCGGGTTTGTTAGTGCTGGCTTTGGGCACTGTGAAAGAGTAACAGACACTCTCAGCTTAGACAACTGCAGCCAGCAACCAGGGATGGACTGGCCATAGGGACTACAGGGAGTTTCCCGGTGGGCCGATGGCTCAGTGGGCCATTTTTTAAAACAGAGATGCTGCTTGGAGGACTTTTTCTAACGCCCTGGCAGCGCCCCAGTGTGAAAGCACTCAGGCTTTCACACTGGGACTGCAGCGGAAGCATTTTTCAGTCGCTTTACAGGCGCTATTTTTAGCCCAAAAGCGCCTAAAAAAGCCTCAGTGTAAAAGGGGTCCTACACTCACCCCCTCTCTTTTACACTCACTCTCTTTTTCTTACACTCACCCCCCTCTCTCACCTACCCCCTCTCACCCTCTTTCCCTCAACCCTCCCTCTCTCTCTCATTCCCCTCTCTCTCACCCTGTCATGATATACAATAATGGATGTAGGGGCCTTTTGGTGGGCGTGATTTTTTTAAAAAGGGGTTGCCATCTGGGGCCCTGGGCACTTTAATAAAAATAAAAATAAAAAATATATATATAAAATATATATTTATTTCTTTAAAAAGGGGGGTTGCCGTATGGGGACCTCTGGGCCCTTTAATAATTTTTGTTTTATGAAAAGAAATTACAAAAAAGGGGGGGTTGCCATCCGGGACCTCTGGGCCCTTTAATAAAAAAAATAAAAAATAAACCTCTGGGCCCTTTAATAAAAAATAAATAAAAAATATATATATTAAAAAAAAAAAAACATTTATAAAAAAAAGAAAAAGGGGGGGGGGGGTTGCCATCCAGGACCCTGGGGACCTCTGGGCCCTTTAATAAAAAATAAACATTTATAAAAAAAATAAAAAAAAGGGGGTTTGCCACATAGGGCCCTGGGGACCTCTGAGCCCTTTAATATATATATATATATATATATATATATATATATATATATATATATATATTTATATATATATATATATATTTATATATATATATATATAAAAATTCAATAAATAAAAAAATATATAAAAAAATATGAAAAAAAGGGGGGTTGTCATCCAGGCCCCTGGGACCTCCGGACCTCTAAATAAAATAAAAAAAAATTGTCCCTTTAATAAAAAAATTAAATAAAAATATATTTAAAAAAATATATATTTTTTATAAAAAATTAATTAAAAAAGGGGGGGGTTGCCATCTGGGGCCCTGTGGGCCTCTGGGCCCCTGGGGACCTCCGGACCTCTAAAAAAAATTAGAAAAAATTGTCCCTTTAATAAAAAATACAATAAAAATATATTTTAAAAACTATATATTTTTTTAATAAAAAATAAATAAAAAAAAGGGGGGGGTTGCCATCTGGGGCCCTGTGGGCCTCCGGACCCCTTAAAACTAAAAAAATAAAATAACACATTTTAAAGGGGGTTGCCATCCGGGCCCTTTACAGGTGTACTGCCTGTACCCCCCTGATGGCGGTCCTGATTATATCCTACAGGTGTGGTGCACTTCGCTGCACCTGCAGATCAGTTTGAAAGTAGCCCAGAGTAACCAGTGGAGAACTATAACAGATATGCCCATTGCTATGTGATTTTAATAAAAAAAAACTGACCTTTAGCCCAGGTTCACATTGCTGCTGGATTTAAATATTGCGAGTTCAGCTGAACTTGCACAATTCTTCGGGGGCCATTTCAGAGATATCTGTGCAGTTCCTGCACAGATCATACCTCCCAACCTGCACGGATTCTGTGGGACTATCCCGCATAGACACTGGGGTAGATTCAAAGAGCAATTGCGCCTGCGTAACCATAGTTACGTAGCGCAATTGCTTACTTGCCCCGGCGTATCGAATGCTTCTGATTCAGGAACCTCAATACGCCGACTGCCGTCATATCTTAGGCTGCATTCTTACGCAGGCCGCTAGGTGGCGTTCCCGTTGTGCTCAGAGTATAGTATGCAAATTGCATACTAACGCCGATTCACAACGTTACGCGAGCCCTGCGTACGCAGTTTACGTCGTTTCCGTCCGTCGGGTTTCGCGTAAGGCTGCTCCTGCTAATAGCAGGGGCAGCCAATGCTACGTATACCCGTCGTTCCCGCTTCGCGAAGTTTAGATTTTACGTTGTTTGCGTAAGTGAATCGTGAATGGCGCTGGACGCCATTTACGTTCACTTTGAAGCAAATTACGTCCTTGCGACGTCATTTGCCGCAATGCACGTCGGGAAAGTTTCCCGACGGAGCATGCGCCCTACGCTCGGCGTGGGAACGCGCCTAATTTAAATGATTCCCGCCCCCTACGGGATCATTTACATTAGGCGCCCTTACTCCGGGCATTTTTGAGGAGCGCCCACGCAAATTACGTGGCTACTGCTTCGTGAATGAAGCGTAGCGCAGTTAATTTGCGGGGGCGCAGGGCAAAAACGGTACGCTGCGCCTCCGTAAGGAGTGCGCAGCGGTACCTGAATGTACCCCATTGTCTTCCCGTGGTCCCGCGATATAGGAACTTTTCCCGCACAGGAAGAGGAGCCAGTGGAGGCAGCACGGGAGGAGAAGGTAAGAAGATGTCACCCTTTAATGCTCCCCCCACTACTTGTGTACTGTAATGTCTGGTGGTCGCCATCCCGCTCAACAACTTTGATGTGTCAGGTGAGTGCAAATGAATGTCCCGCAGTTGACTTTTGAAAAGTTGGGAGGTATGCACAGATGTCTTTTGGGAATCAGTGCAGCGCTGAAAGTCACTGATTCTGATTTGTCATGCGATTTCACAATCCCATCCTAGCCTCCTTAAAAGGAGGCTAGGATGGGGCAAAATCTTTTCTCCGTAGATGACGCAGCATGTTACAAATGTAGGGCCAGATTCACAGAAGAAGTACGCCGCAGTATCTACTGATACTCCGGCGTACTTTCAAATTTGCCGCGTCGTATCTTTAGTTTGAATCCTCAAACCAAGATACGACGGCTTTTGGCTTCGATCCGACAGGCGCATGGCTTCGTACGCCTTCGGATCGTAGGTGCAATACTTCGGCGCCCGCTGGGTGGAGTTTGCGTCGTTTTCCGCGTCGGGTATGCTAATTAGCTTTTTCCGTCGATCCATGAACGTACACGCGGCCGTCGCATTCTCTTACGTCGTCGCTAGTTGGCTTTTCCCGGCGTATAGTTAAAGCTGCTATTTTGTGGCGTATAGATAGACTTACCATGTTAAAGTATGGTCGTCGTTCCCGCGTGGAATTAAACATTTTTTTTTTGTTGCGTAAGTCGTCCGTGAATAGGAAAGGACGTAACTCACGTCGAAGTTCAAAAAATGACGTCGGTGCGACGTCATTTCGCGCAACGCACGGCGGGAAATTTAGGAACGACGCATGCGCAGTACGTTCGGCACGGGAACGCGCTTAATTTAAATGATCCACGCCCCCTACCCGGATCATTTGAATTAGGCGGGCTTGCGCCAGGGGGATTTACGCTACGCCGCCGCAACTTTACAGGCAAGTGCTTTGTGAATCAAGCACTTGCCCGTAAAACTTGCGGCGGAGTATCGTAAATGCGATACGTTACGCCGCCGCAGATGTACCTGAATCTGGCCCGTAGAGTTTACACGTCTTTTCTCTTCTATTTGTTTGGTAATTATGATGTTGATCATATGCAATCTACAGTATATAGTGGAAAATCCACAATGTTTGTAATATCCCTTGGATTTCTTTATTCTTTGTGGATTTTTTTTTTTTTTTAAAACATTGAAAACGTAACAACCCCATCCTGCAGTGTGCACCTCCAGGCGCCATGCTCATGTATAGTCATGGTGGGAATATTTTCTGGAAGTTCCTCAGGATTGGGAGAAGATAATAAAGCTCAGACCCAGAAGGGACCTAGCAGTCTCTGACATCTGAGTCACACACAGTCTGACTCACATTTACTGGTATTGTACGCCCCCCCCCCCGTCCCCCCCGGGGCCACACACATACCAGCACCTGGGCCATGTCTTGTGCGATTGCAGATTGCAGATTGCTTCTGCACCTCCTGGGATATGTGATGTACATCATTTTTTCATTGAGAAAGGACGAGGGGGCGGAGCCAGGCAGCATCATCATGAAGCCGCTGGCTTAACCTGAAAGAGCTAGGTGCATCCTGATGAAGTCACAGAAGAAGATGGCAGCGTGGGACCGAGCGGAGGGAAGAAAATAAGCGGATCTCAGCAGGACAACGCTGGATCTGCTGGGCGGATGAGTACCTTAAATGTGCAAGACCCACAATCAGAAAATCAGGGGTTAAAAAAAGCGGGAATGAAGATCCGCTTTATAGCAGTACTCAACCCCCCCCCCCCTCCCTTCTCCCACTATAGTTTTTTCCACCATACCTGTATTTTAGGGTTCTATTTAAAACACATACGTACTTGCTTGCGCAGCAAAAAATCTCACTGCATTTTGTTATTCAGGTGCCATACAGTGGGTCCCATGCCACCATCTTGGGCCCCTTCCGCTGGTTGCCTCTTCTGTATGTAAACAGACAGCTCTGGTGATGCTAATACCTGGCCACTCTGTGTGCCAATCCTGCATCCTCCCCCCCCCCCCCATACAATAGGGTCATCTGCCTCCCCATAGCAGTGTCCTGCCCCCTTCACATCACATCCCCCCTCCCACTATAGTGCCCTCGGCCCTTCCTACTATTGCAGTGTCCTGTTCCCCCCCAAAGCAGCGTCCTTTGTCCCCTTTTCACCCTCCCCGCACTGTAGTATCCTCTGCACCCATGCCAATGCAGTGTTCCCTGTCCCCTTCCCCCCCCCCCCCCCACTTTCGTGTCCTCTGCCCCCCCAAAGCACTGTCATCTGTCCCCTTTTCACCCTCCCTGCACTGTAGTATCCTCTGAACCCATACAAATGCAGTCTTCCCCCTTCACCTCCCCCCCCCACTTTTGTGTCCTCTGTCCCCTTCACACCCTCCCCCCACTGTAGTATTTTCTGCACCCCCCCCCCCCCAGTGCACAGCCCTCTCCTTCACCCCCAACTGTAGTGTTTCCTGCACCTCCCCCAAATGCAGTGTCCTCTGTCCCCTTCACCCCCTCCACACTTTAGTGTCCCCTACCCCCCAAAGCGATGTCCTCTGTCCCCCCCTCCCCCCACTGTAGTGTCCTCTGCCCCCAAAGCAATGTCCTCTGACCCCTTCATACCCTCTCCCCACGGTATTGTCGTCTGTCTCCTTCACCCCCCAACTGCAGTGTCCTCTGTGCCCCCCCATGCAGTGTCCTCTGTCCCCTTCACCCCCCCATGTAGTGTCCTCTGCCCCAATCCAGTGTCCCCTCCACGCACCCCTCCCCCCACCGTAGAGTCTCCTCTATGCGCCCCCCATGCAATGTCCCCTGTCCCCTACCCCCCCCCCCCATTGTAGTATTCTCTGTGCCCCCCTCATGCAGTTTCCTATGTCCCCTTTACCCCCCCCCCCCCCCTGCAACCCAATATAATGTTCTCTGCCATCCCTGTGTGATGTACTCTGTCCTCTTCAATCCCCTATGTAATGTCCTCTGTCCCCACCAGTGTGTAGGTAGCAATCTCTATCTCACACGGGTGAATAGCAGAGCAGAGAACAGAAGAAGTCACAGTACTGGATAGAGGGCGTGGGCGGGAACTGACAGAGTTAACTTTTTACATTAACAAGCTGGTGATTGGTTGCTAGGACAGCCCGGCAACCAATCACCTGCTGGTTAATGTAAAACGTTAATTCCAGCAGCTCCTGCCCCCGTCCTCTATTCAGTACTGTGACTTTTCTCGATCTCTGCGTTACAGTCAAGAGGAGAGCGGCAGTGGCTGGGAGAAGGTCTGTGTAGGGCTGTGTTCCCGATCAACCAGGTCGGCTTCCCAACGATCAACGGCTTGCTGACCCCTGCTCTATAGTGTGTACTTGTCTCAATTAAGTGCACAAAGTGTCAATTATGTCTGTTGTGGCATTCCTCTGCAATTAGCATGAATCACTTCTGACAAGTTTTCATGACACCAAGAGAAAAATGGTGACAGGGGAAAGACTTCCAACTGACTGACAGCCTTAGCTCTGTTCCTGTGTGAAGGGGAGTGTGTCCCTTCCCTCCAATCAGCTCTCAGAGCTCTCCTCATTGAGCCCTGCAGAGTGTAACTTCAGCTCTCCGCCCCCTTTTTCTGGCAGTTTAGACAAACTTTATAAATTCTGGACTTTGAATGGATGTAGAGAAGAGAAGACTGCAGATACATCTTAAGTAGGAGGATTTGTTTCATCTCTGTGTATCACCTGAGGCTAGTCACTTCAGTGGATATGTAAGGGTTTACAACCACTTTAAGTTCCACTTTAATAAGTAGGGCAAAGGTTACTGAGCAAAGTGCAGCTACCTGCAGAAACCAATGAGTGTTTATCTTTCCCTGATCTGACAGTAAGCAGTAACTTATTAGTTGTTCTGAGTTTCAGAACTTTCCACATAATCACCGCTCCATACTGAATATTTCCCATACAAACAATCCCTAGCAGAGTTCTTTAACCACTTAAGCCCCGGACCAATATGCAGCTAAATGCCCAGAGGTGTTTTTACAATTTGGCACTGCGCTGCTTTAACTGGTAATTGCGCGGTCATGCAATGTTGTATCGAAACAAAATTTGCGTCCTTTTCTTCCCACAAATAGAGTTTTCTTTTGGTGGTATTTGATCACCTCTGCGGTTTTTATTTTTTGTGCTATAAACAAAAATAGAGCGTCAATTTTGAAAAAAATTCAATATTTTTTACTTTTTTCTATAATAAATATCCCCCAAAAATATATAAAAAAAAAACATTTTTTTTCCTCAGTTTAGGCCGATACGTATTCTACATATTTTTGGTAAAAAAAAATCGCAATAAGTGTTTATCGGTTGATTTGCGCAAAATTTATAGCGTTTACAAAATAGGGGATAGTTTTATTGCATTTTTATTATTTATTTATTTTTACTACTAATGGCGGCGATCAGCGATTTTTTTCGTGACTGAGACATTATGGCGGACACTTCGGACAATTTTGACACATTTTTGGGACCATTGTAATTTTCACAGCAAAAAATGCATTTAAATTGCATTGTTTATTGTGAAAATGACAGTTGGGAGTTAACCACAGGGGGCGCTGAAGGAGTTATGTTTCACCTAGTGTGTGTTTACAACTGTAGGGGGGTGTGGCTTTAGGTCTGACGTCATCGATTGTGTCTCCCTATAAAAGGGATGACACGATCGATGCAGCCGCCACAGTGAAGCACAGGAAAGCTGTGTTTACATACGGCTCCCCCTGTTCTTCATCTCCGGGGAGCGATGGCGAGGGGGTGGCTAGAAACGAATAGCCGCCCCCTCATCCTGGATCGCTCCCACACGATTAACGATTATGTACCGGGGGGGTCCCGATCGGATCCCCGACCCACGTCTAGGCAGCGACGTGCGGGCACGTCGTTCTTCCTGGCCGTGCCATTCTGCCGACGTATATGTACATGCGGCGGTCGTTAAGCGGTTAATAGGTCAGTCCACCCAAAGATGATTTATTCATCATTTGTGAAGTTTGTAGGATGGCATCACCTGCTGGCCTTTTATATCTCTGGGAAACCTCAAATATTCATATGGGGACAGAGGAGGCTATGCAGTGTATAATATAGAGTAGTGCAGTGCACAGTATTGTGTAGTGTTGTGTACAGTGTAGTATAGAGGACAGTGCGTTGTTTAGTGCAGTGTATATGTATCACTTACCCTCACAGGAGCCACCAGTGATGGTGGGTCCTATGTTCTGACATGATTCTCTTGACTGCTTGATCCCCAGTTGTTGGCACACAGATGTGTTGTCCTGCAAGTGTGGGTGCTCTGCTTGCTCAGCTCGTCCGTAACGCTGCTGTAGCTGCTCTCCAGCTGACCTGTGTCCGTCTGGTGCAAAGTTATTCCACCTTTTTGATGGAATAACTTTAGGCCTGACGTATGACTTGCGCGCACAGGGCTTAGCCTGCGTCGGGCGCACTTACATGCGAGAATCGGCGTATCTCCTTCATTTGCATATTTAAATAGGAAATCAATGCGAGCAGAAGATGCGTCGCGCCTAAATATGCGCCCAAGTTAGGCCGGCGTAGAAAAGTTGCGTCGGTCGGAGAAAGCCTATTTTCAGGCGTATCTTGTTCTGTGGGTACGGAACAAAAATGCGCCGGCGCATATTTAGATCTACGCCGCGTATCTGTAGATACGCCGGCCTAACTCTCTCTGAATCTAGCTAAAAGGCTCCATCTAGTATTTTATGACACCTACAATCCAGGGAAGGGAGGAAATTCAGCACTCCATTCTCCAGTATATCACTTTTGGGTGGTGCGACTATTTGATGCCACTTCCCCAGAGTTAGGCTGGCCATACATTATACAATTTTCTGGTACAATTTTCCTTTGGATTTACCAAAACAATATATTATGAGGTCAGACCTAAACACTTTTAGGTAGATTCACAAAGAGTTAGGCCGGCTTATCAGTAGATAAGCTGACCTAACTCCGAATCTACGCCGCCGTATGTTTAAGCGTATGCTCAAACAGAGATACGCTTAAACAAAGCTAAGATAGGACGGCTTGCGCCGTTCTATCTTAGCTTGCAATTTTTCGGATGGCCGCTAGGTGGCGCTTCCATTGCGGCCGGCGTAGATTATGTAAAGGAGCTTGTACGCCGATTCCCGAACGTACGCCAGCCCGCCGCAGTCGAATTACGTAGTTTCCGTAAGGCCTTAGGCGGCCTAAAGTTATTCCACCTATGAGGTGGAATAACAATGTTAAAGTATGGCCGCCGTTCCCGCCGCGAGGTTCGAATTTTTTACGTCGTTTGCGTAAGTCGTCCGCGAATCGGGAGTTACGTCGTTTACGTCCACATCGAAATCAATAGGCCCGTATGGCGTACTTAGCCGCAATGCGCACTGGGAAATGTAGTCGCCAGGCGCATGCGCAGTGACAAAAAATTTCAAAAACGTGAGGTCAAGCCTCATTTCCATACAACACGCCCCCCTCCAAGTCATTTGAATTAGGCGCCCTTACGCTCGCTCGTTTGAGGCTACGCCGCCGTAGATTAGCAGGTAAGAAGATTGAAAATCAATACTAGCCTAGCTAAATAACGGCGGCGTAGCCTAAACAGGCTAGGCTACGCCGCCCTAAAGTTAAACCCATGTACCTGAATCTACCTATTTCAGTCTGTATGCAATCAGGCAGGCCCTTGCACTACATAGTTGAAGGTAAATTGAACAAGAAAATTGTATAATGTATGACCAGCCTTAAACTGGCCATAGACAGCTTAAATAATTTGGATAGCTCAGCAGAGGCCAGACAATTTTTGATCAGTGTGTGGCTGACCTTGCTCAACAGATTATTTCATTGAAATCTGTGGAAGGGACAGGGGACTTGAAAACTTGTATTGATCAGCGGCTGTAGCTGACGATTATTGTATTCTGACACTGCCAGGTCCCGCTCTTTCATTTGTGTGCATGGAGAAAAAAAAAAAACATCTACAGCCAGCTTTAGTCGGGAGCTGGAGTTAGTGACACACACACATTCTCTGCGGCAATGGGGTTCCCGGAGGTTCCAGTGGGGCACAATGACCTCATGTGTGCATTCAGCCTGACACCACCCCCGGTGTCCCCTTATTGTCCCGAGCTCTGGATAAAACCAGCTGCAGTGGGGTGGAGCAGCTGCCAGATCTGTTACTTTGTGACACTGACCCACTTATGAGGAGAACAATGTCAAGTCACGAACAGTACCAACCAACAGTCTTCCACACCTGTGCTGTCTGCAGTGTGCGCCGTGCCACAACAAGACTGCTCAACACACAAACTGTAACTCTGTATGTGACATTGCTTCTTCTTAGTGCCCATTCACACCATTGTGTTTTATTTGCACTGCAATGTAGGATCATAGAATGCTAAAGGCCCATGAAAACTATATACCATGGTCATGTATAAAGCTCTTCATATCAGTGCATTGGGTTAGAGGACAGTGCCTTTCATTTCTGAAATAGGCTGTTTGCTGCATCTATATGTGTCAATGATGACGCAGGTGTAGCAGGTGCCACGCACTTCCCACCAGCCCCCGCCGGGATGACACAGTCTCTCAGAAGAGAGAGAAGCCTGTCAGCTCCTGCGGTGGAATTCTCCCCCTCCCTCTACTCCTACTCCCCCCCCTCACTCTGTGTGTGTGTGAGAGCGGCACTCGCAGAAATACCGGCTTTTCAATTGGCAGGGGGAGGGAGCCAATGAACAGAGCTGCAAAAAGAGCAACGGATTGTGGGACACATAGTCCTTAACACAAACAGCCCCATAGTCTTCTATGGGGACAGTACTGAAGATCCCAGCATGCTCTGGGGAAAAAGAAGTAAAGGAGATGAAGAGGCTGCCTGGGAGCTGGGCATATGCCACAAGGCAAGGAGTAGACCGGACCAAGGGGAGAGGTGTTGCCTCCCGGGTTGGCGTACCGTTCCTTCCAAGCAAAGGTAAATCCTGCCTGAGAGGGGGATCCCAGGTGCATTCTCCAGGTGTACCTGTACAGGCGGCGTGAAGCATTCGAGTTTTGAGGTAGCCATTTTGGCTACCTGAAGAGTCTGCCTGATCCATGACATTTCGTTTGGGCCTTGATCGCTGGATTGTGAGAGGGCACTTGCCCATTTTACAAAGGATATAGAGACACTGCATTCAGACAACGTTGCCTATTTTGCCTACAACTGTAGAGCCTGAGTCACACTTACACCCTGTTAAACCATCACAGTGTTCGTCTTGCTACCCAGATGCTGCCAGCATACTGCATTTTCACTCTACCAAACAGGAATGCTAAGTGCACAAACTAAAGTGTCTAGCTGAAGATTGAAGACCTTCTTTTTCCAAGGAAAATAAGTTATTGGTGCCATACAGCGTATTGCAGAGGGTAGTATGTACCAGAGAGGAGTGTGGAGGGTATGACATTGGGCAGTATGTATAGGAGAGGAGTGTGGAGGGTATGGCAGTGGGCACTATGCATAGGAGAGAAGGGTAGAGGGTATGACAGTGGCACTATGTATAATAGAGGAGTGTGGAGGGTATGACAGTGAGCAATATGTACAGGAGAGGAGTGTTGAGGGTATGACAGTGGGCACTATGTACAGGAGAGGAGTGTGGAGAGTAGGACAGTAAGCAGTATGTACAGGAGAGGAGTGTGGAGGATATGACGGTGGGCACTATGTATAGGAAAGAAGTGTGGAGGGTATGACAGTGGGCACTATGTATAGGAGAAGAGTGTGGAGGGTATGACAGTGGGCACTATGTATAGGAGAGGAGAGTGGAGGGTATGACAGTGAGCAGTATGTACAGCAGAGGAGTGTGGAGGGTACGACAGTGGCCACTATGTACAGGAGAGAAGTGTGTGACAGCGGGCACTATGTACAGGAGAGGAGTGTGGAGGGTATGAAAGTGAGCAGTATGTACAGGAAGGAAGTGTGGAGAGTATGACAGTGGGCACTATGTACAGGAGAGAAGTGTGGAGAGTATGACAGTGGGCACTATGTACAGGAGAGAAGTGTGGAGAGTATGACCGTGGGCACTATGTACAGGTGAGGAAGATGAAGGAATTTGGAAAGGAAAAATTTAAAGGTTTGTAGAGGAATGTTTAGGGAATGCGCAGTGGTTAAGCGGGCCATACATGGATTGAAATTACGCCAATTAGGCAGAGACCAGCCATAGTCGATCTATGTATGGGCTAGCTGGTTTTACACAAGTCAACCTATTAACTGACTTGAGTACAACCAGCCTGTCAGTGTTTTCCCAAAACAATCAGACAATCAGTGCTGCCAGCTATAGTTAGCAACACTGATCATTGTATTCACAGGCAGAACACAATAACACTGCATGAGTGATTCCCCCATCCACAGGTCAGCAGGTGAGAGGGTGTGTGGGGACAGGGCAGGCTGGGGAGAGATACTAGTCAGTGGTTGGTGAGGCACTGGCTAGTATCAGAGCCAGATACACACAGGTTACATACGCCACGATTGTTAGAGCGAGGGCAATAATTCTAGTACTAGACCTCCTCTGTAACTTTAAACATGTAACCTGTAAAAAAATTAAAAAGCGTTGCTTAGTATACAAAAAAAATCGTGCTAACTTTAGTTTTAGTTTTTTTTACGAATGAAACTGTTTTTTTCCGAAAAAAAAAACACTGTGTAACATAAAAAGTTTCAAAGACCACCATTTTATTCCATAGGGTGTCTGCTAAATATATATATATATAGATATATATAATGTTTGAGGGTTCCGAGTAATTTTCTAGCAAAAACAATGATGATTTTTACATGTAGGAGAGAAGTGTCAGAATCGTCCTGGGTGGCGAGGGGTTAATTACCATAAGTAATATACAAATAACTAGAAAAGATACAATTTCTGGGGAAATTGTGCGGCGTGGTCTTGCCTCCACCAATACTCCTGACTGGAGACGGTGCCCCTGGAGATGTAAATGTGATCCAACAGTGTGTCGAGCCAGTTCAGTCCATTGCCCCATCAAAAACTGCTCCATTAAAAACTACCCCATCAAAACTGCACCATCCTATTTGCCCCATCAAAAACTGGTTGCTATGGACTGGTTGCTATGGAGTGGTTGCTACGGAGTGGTTGCTACGGAGTGGTTGCTATGGAGTGGTTGCTATGGAGTGGTTGCTATGGACTGGTTGCTAGAGACTGGTTGCTATGGACGGTTGCTATGGTCGGGTTCCTATGGACGGTTGCTATGGACCGGTTGCTATGGACCGGTTGCTATGGATGGGTTGCTATGGAGTGGTTGCTATGGACTGGTTGCTATGGACTGGTTGCTATGGACTGGTTGCTATGGACTGGTTGCTATGGACTGGTTGCTATGGACCGGTTGCTATGGACTGGTTTCTATGGACTGATGGCTATGGACGGGTTGCTATGGACTGGTTGCTATGGACAGTTGATATGGACTGGTTGCTATGGACTGGTTGCTATGGACTGGTTGCTATGGACGGTTGCTCTGGATTGATTGCTATGGACTGGTTGCTATGGACTGGTTGCTATGGACTGGTTGGTATTGACGGTTGCTCTGGATTGGTTGCTATGGACTGGTTGCTATGGACTGGTTGCTATAGACGGTTGCTATGGAGTGGTTGCTATGGAGTGGTTGCTATGGACTGGTTGCTATGGACTGGTTGCTATGGACTGGTTGCTATAGATGGTTGCTATGGAATGGTTGCTATGGACAGTTGCTATGGAGTGGTTGCTATGGAGTGGTTGCTAGAGACTGGTTGCTATGGACGGTTGCTATGGACTGGTTGCTATGGAGGGTTGCTATGGTCTGGTTGCTATGGACGGGTTCCTATGGACGGTTGCTATGGACTGGTTGCTATGGATGGTTGCTATGGACCGGTTGCTATGGACCGGTTGCTATGGATGGGTTGCTATGGAGTGGTTGCTATGGACTGGTTGCTATGGACTGGTTTCTATGGACGGTTGCTATGGACTGGTTGCTATGGACTGGTTGCTATGGACGGTTGCTATGGACTGGTTGCTATGGACCGGTTGCTATGGACTGGTTGCTATGGACTGGTTGCTATGGACTGGTTGCTATGGACAGTTGCTATGGACTGGTTGCTATGGACTGGTTGCTATGGACTGGTTGCTATGGACTGGTTGCTATGGATTGATTGCTATGGACTGGTTGCTATGGACTGGTTGCTATGGACTGGTTGGTATTGACGGTTGCTCTGGATTGGTTGCTATGGACTGGTTGCTATAGACGGTTGCTATGGACTGGTTGCTATGGACTGGTTGCTATGGACTGGTTGCTATGGAGGGTTGCTATGGACTGGTTGCTATGGTCTGGTTGCTATGGACTGGTTTCTATGGACTGGTTGCTATGTATGGTTGCTATATGCAGAGCATGCAGAAGTTACGCAGAGCCAAAAAAAACTGAGCCATATCACCTCACAGTGTGTGGGAGGAGCTATAGAAAGCCCTCACAGATGTGTGTATGAAGGATTTTACCTCAGCGTCTCCTAGGAAACCAATGTAAACATATGCAAACACACTCGAGTCTCAAACTGGCGGCCCTCCAGCTGTTGCAAAACTACAAGTCCAATGAGGCATTGCAAGAATGACAGTTACCAGCATGACTCCCACAGGCAGAGGCATGATGGGACTTGTAGTTTTACAACAGCTGGAGGGCCACCAGTTTGAGACCCTTGCAAGCAGAGGAAAGTTCCCTCAGCCTTGTGTGGGAGGAGCCAACTCACCTCACAGCTGTTTGTGAGGTGTTATTAAACTCCTCAGCGTCTCCTAGGAAACCAATTGTTTGGTTTGCAGGCTCTCTGTAAACACAGCAGAAATTGAGGATTTTTTTTTTAATACTTGTCCTTCAAATTAAGGTATTTACCTCACAGAAAACACCTCACAGCTACCTCACAACTGTGTGTATGAAGGTATTTACCTCACAGAAAACGCCTCACAACTACCTCACAACTGTGTGTATGAAGGTATTTACCTCACAGAAAACACCTCACAACTACCTCACAACTGTGTGGGAGGAGCTATAGAATCCCCTTACAGCTGTGCGTGAGGAGTTTTTATTACCTCAGCGTCTCCTAGGAAACCAATGTAAACATAAGCATGCAGCCTCTAAGCAGAGACTCAGATCCTGGATTTTTCTTAAATACTTGTCCTATTCAAATGGTTGTATTTTAAAAACTATGAATCGTACAGCGAATATCTTTATATTTTACGAATCACAAGACCCAGACCTACATTTTGATGTATAGTATGTCTCTGAAATAATAAAATTGAAGGCACAGTCGCAGTTTACAAATTCCAAAGATGATTTTAGTTTTCTAAACTTTGACCTCCATTGACTTCCATTGAAATAATGGATGGCGTAGGTTGCAAACAAATTATCATATTGTGAAAACGGTTTGATCAATCACTTAGCCGTGAACACGTGTGGAGGCAGCAGGGATAGCTGAACGTTTTGATATAAGATTTGTGTAGGTCGGCTTGAAAATGAGGGTGTGGTCGCAGTTTACAAATCATGTAATGATTTTTCATTTTTAGAAATCCCACACTCTACCGCTCCCCATTCATTTCTATGGGAAAATTTTGCCGCAAAAATTACAATATTTCGCGAACGGTTCGGCGAAATTTTCCACACAGTAATAGCCCACCGATCGGGAACAATCCGCACGATTCGATATATTACTCGTCTATGTAGTGTAAAAACTGTGGGAGGAGTTAGGGGGGCAAATTTAGCTATAAGAATAATAATAATATATATGTGAGATAACAATAAGTGCTCTTGCTATGCAAGACCACTTAATTATTATAAGCACTGTGATCTCATCCTCTGTCTGCTGCAGAGTGTGTCAGCTTGTATTTATACTGGCCGCTCTGTATCTAGCTTCTGACCGGCTGCGCAAGTATCCCCGTATCTCCGGGACCATAAATGATAGCAGCCTCATATTTTAACCAGTGGTGGGGTAGGTCTTCATCTACCTAGCTCCCAAATGTGGGGTCTCTGTGAGCCCTTTTTTGGGGGGCAAATTGACCTATCTTGAGAAAGGGGCCTGGAGCTGCAGCTCCAATAGCCCCTATGTTAATCCGACCCTGGGAGCAGCGGTGTACAAGGTACACCACTGATCTGTCAGTGAGGAAAAGAGAGATCTTCTGTTTCAAGTTTTCCTCCAGTGTAATACTCCCCCTCCCACAGTTAGAAAGCACCTACCTAGGACACACTTAACCCCTTTAGCGCCCCCTAGTGTTAACCCCTTCCCTGCCTGTGTTATTTTTACAGGAATTTGTGCATTTTTTTAAGCACTGATCACCGTATTGGTGTCACTGGTCCCCAAAAAGTGTCACTTAGGGTCAGATTTGTCCCCCACAATGTCGCAGTCCTGCTAAAAATCGCTGCCATTACTAGTAAAAAAATCAAGATAAATAAAAATGCCATAAATCTAACCCACAGTTTGTAGACGTGATAACTTTTGCGCAAACCAATCAATAAATGCTTATTGGGATTTTTTACCAAAAATATGTAGCAAAATACATATTGATCTAAACTGATGAAGAAATTTTTATTTTTTTATTTTTTTTATTGGGAATGTTTTATAGCAGAACGTAAGGAATATTGCTGCTCTTTTTTTGTTTCTAGCGCAAAAAATAAAAACCACAGAGGTGATCAAATACCACCCAAAGAAAGCTGTATTTGTGGGAAAAAAGGTCATCAATTTTATTTGGGAACAGCGTCGCACGACCACGCAATTGTCAGTTCAAGCAACACAGTGCTGTATCTAAAAAAATAGCCTGTTTAGGGAGTTGGTAAAACCTTCCGAGGCTGGAGTGGTTAAAGTGGTAGGAAATTCTTTAAAAAAAATAATATTAATCCAGTTCCCCTGCAAGGTAATGTTATAATGTGCTAGTATGCAATTTTGTGATATAAGCGTTTTATTTTTAGAGCTGCACTAGTTTTTCTTCTTTTTTTGTTTACTGTGGGAGTGGGTAGATCATATTAGTGCTAGCAATTTAAGAGAGGGGGTATTTTGGTGGCAGCACAGGGTTGTTATCAGTTTATCTTTGAATATATTGCAGTGTGCTGTAATGCTTGTACGTCAGAGCTGTGCTGCTTGTAGTGCATTGAGGTACCCTTCAAAATGCACCAGATCACAAAAGTGTGTTTTCAGCTTTTTAGGCTGTTAGGAACATCCTAAAGCTAATGTACATAGATCTGTGCTGCCCTCTAGTGTTAAAGCTCTAAAACAGCACCTCTTCCTCTCTAAAAGCAATAAAGATAAAAATCTGGCCTTAGACTGGTGCGACTCACTCATCAAGTTGTTTCAATATCTATATCACTCTAAGCTCTATTCATAAAGCTTATGCCCTGTACACACGAGCAGAATTTCCATTGGAAAAAAGTTGGATGGTTTTTCCGGCGGAATTCCGCTCAAGCTTGGCTTGCATACACACGGTCACACAAAAGTTCTCTGAACTTTTGAGCGTTAAGAATGCAGTGACGTACAACACTATGACTAGGCGAGAAAAAGAAGTTCAATGCAAATGGATTTTCCGATAGGAATTTTTTTCGTCTGACTTTTTTTCTAGGAAAGTCCGGCCGTGTGTAGTCTCCATCAGACTTTTTTTTCAGAAGTCCGATGGACCTGTTCTCTTTCTTTCTGTCGGACTTCCGACGGACTCACGGCGGACTTTTGCATGGTCAAAATGTGGTTATTATACCTCAAAGTATTATACCTCCTAATGCATTATTTGCATTAAAGTGATACTAAAGCTTTGTTTTAATTTTTTTTTTAAATAACAAACATATCATACTTACCTCCACTGTGCAGCTCGTTTTGCACAGCGTCCTGGAAAATCCTCTTCCGGGGTCCCTCTGTGGCTCTCGCGGCTTCTCCTCGCATTAGATAACCCCTAGGAGAAGCGCTCTCCCGAGGGGGTTACCTTGTGGGCGCGCTCCTGAGTCATTCATTCGGCGTCCATAGACGCTGAGTGTATGACTAGACCCCTCCCTCTGGCGCCGGCATCATTGAATTCGATTGACAGCAGCGGGGGCCAATGAATGCGCTGCTATCAATCTATCCAATCAAATCCGGGACTCCGTGGAGTGAAGGACGACGGGGATGTGCCAAGGAGATGAAGGGGCTCAGGTAAGTAAAACGAGAGGCTGGGGGGGGCCGGTGACTGGCAGGTGTTTTTTCATCTTAATGTATAGGATGTATTAAGATGAAAAAAACACGAGAATTTACAACCTCTTTAAGGTAAAAAAGCCTTCTGGGTACAGCTCCCCCCCTTATACTAGATACAGCGCTACAGCTCTCCTCATTGGCTCACCCAGCAGCAGGAGCCATTGCCTGTCAATCACAGGCAAGCTGCATTCAATCACTTCTAGTGAGCCAATGAGGAGACAGCAGGGCCGGGCCAAGCCAAGGAGGAGGCTTGCTATTGTTGGCACTCTGCAGGGTGGAGGAGGCAGGACCACCGGCGGGGGACTTAAAAAGAACAGGATCGGGGATAATATGTTGTTTCTTTACTTTAGAATTGAAGCCCTGGCAAGCTTGCCGTGCATACAGACGGCCATTCAAAAGAACCACCATTCTTTTGAATGGCAAGAACGCGGTGACGTCATCAACTACGACGAGCCGGCGCTTGTGACATTCAATGCCGTCGCCACCATCTTGCTACACCCCACACAAAACTTGTATGCTACCACGCATGCGCGGGTTTCCAATGGAACAGGTAAGCATACAGACGACCGGTTTTCTTGTCGGGAAACACTCTGCCGGGAATCCCGGTGGGAAAATATAGAGCGGGTTCTCTATTTTTCCTGGGCAGTTTTCCTGTCGGCAAAACTGCTAGGGAGCATACGCACGGCCAGGATTCCCGGCCAAATGCTCTCCTGGCAGTTTTCCTGCTGGGAAAACCGGTCGTGTGTAGGAGGCTTTACTCTTTTTAATCCTTATGCTGATAGCATTAGTAAATAGTTAGGAAAGTATATCAAATTTACTTGTTTTAAACCTACTTCCTTATTTTTTTTTTTTTTATATATATACATTTCTTTAGTTACTTCCTGGTTCCAGGCCTAGGCAAATTATGTCATACATCCGAGAAGTCTTCAGGAGGAAAAAAGGGACTTTCTCTGCTAAGCAAATCCTTCTGCAGGCATGCCCGAGCTACAGGCAGATGGATTCCATAAAGTAAATGCTATGTGAATCATCTTCCCTTACTCAAGATGACCACAGCGAGAAATGCTAGGGGGTGTTTTTCAAAGTGATTTCTCAACAATATACCGTATTTATCGGCGTATAACACACACTTTTTTCCCCTTCAAATCAGGGGTAAATTGTGGGTGCGTGTTATACACTGATCCCCGCTGTCTCTGAGGGCAAGAGGAGCGTCACGACGTAGAGCCGAGTGTACTGTGTGCTCGGCTAGGCTCGGCTCCACTCGCAGTCACACCCAGTCCCGCCTCCTAGCCTTTACGCCATTGGACCGTTGTTGTGTCCATCATTGGAGCCGGGCCAAGGGGCGGGACTGGGCAGGACTGCGAGACGAGCAGAGAGGAGCCGAATACAAAGGACATCCGGCTCTGTGTATCTCGGCGGCGCTAAATTTAAAAAGACATCGTGCTACAATTTTGGGCAAGGTGCAGATGGACACTATGTAAGGCTGCAAATGGATGCTGTGCAAGGCTGCAAATGGACGCTGTGCAAGGGTGCAGATGGATGCTGTGCAAGGCTGCAGATGGATGCTGTGCAAGGCTGCAGATGCATGCTGTGCAAGGCTGCAAATGGACGCTGTGCAAGGCTGCAGATGGATGCTGTGCAAGGCTGCAAATGGATGCTGTGCAAGGCTGCAGATGGACGCTGTGCAAGGCTGCAAATGGACGCTGTGCAAGGCTGCAGATGGACGCTGTGCAAGGCTGCAGATGGATGCTGTGCAAGGCTGCAGATGGACACTGATAAGGGGTTTTTAAAATGTAAGTTTTTGTTTCCTTAAACTTCCCTCCTAAACTTGGGGTGCGTGTTATATGCCGGCGCATGTTATACGCTGATAAATACGGTAAATAATAGACACATGTATGGATGGGTGAGTTTGCTTTGAATGTTACAAAATAATTAAATAGGAAAAAAAATTATTTAAAGCACAAGCAACATGCATATAAATTGCACATTACTTTACATTCCAACATTACAAATGTGCCAAAAATGCATTCTTCACTTTGAGGAAAATGCATGTGCATTTTATGGGATGAATGAACCTTAAATTTTGGTCTGCTTTTTGTGAACTGGTCTGTCTTGATGTGATTCTAAAGGTTAAAAATGTTTTACTTAAAGGGGTTGTAAAGGTAAATGTTTTTTCATCTTAAAGCGGAGTTCCGGCCACAATTTCACTTTTTAAATATAAATACCCCTGTAATACACAAGCTTAATGTATTCTAGTAAAGTTAGTCTGTAAACTAAGGTCCGTTTTGTTAGGTTGTTACAGCATTTAGACACTTTATAAAATAGAAATTGACTGGGGCCATCTTAAGTGTGGGCATCATGAAGCCAGACTGTATGACTTCTTGGATTTCAGCCTTGCAGATCTCGCACATGCTCAGTGCTGCACAAGCAGTGTCAGATCAGGTTTCAGCACCTGTGCTGTCCAAGTCACATGATTCTTTGAGACTGGGGAGTGCACAGACTCCTGGAAAGTTACACCCACTACATTCCCAGGAGTCTGTGCGGTGTAGGTTAGGAAGCATTAAGCACCCAGGTGCAGGAAGTGGGAAGATTAACTATTCTGCCTAGCAACAACACTTTGAAGGCATCTAAAAAAAAAATTTTTTTCGTAAAGGACTAAATATTTTTTTTTAAAACTACTGATTTAATGTTATATTTATGGGTGGAACTCCACTTTAATGCATCCTATGCATCGAGTATGATGAGACAGATCCTTACTCTGTTCAGCGGTGAACTTTCGAACAATCACAGCTGCAGTGTTTAACCACTTAAGGACCACCTCCTGCACATATACGTCGGCAGAATGGCACGGCTGGGCACAAGCACGTACAGGTACGTCCTCTTTAAAAGCGCAGCCGTGGGTCGTGCGCCCGCGACCCGGTCCAAAGCTCCGTGACCGCGGGACCCGCGGACCCGATCGCTGCTGGAGTCCCGCGATCGGTCCCAGGAGCTGAAGAACGGGGAGAGCTGTATGTAAACACAGCTTCCCCGTTCTTTACTGTGGCGCTGTCATTGATCGTGTGTTCCCTTATATAGGGAACCACAATCAATGACGTCACACCTACAGCCACACCCCCCTACAGTTAAAAACACAGATGAGGTCATACATAACCCCTTCAGCACCCCCTTGTGGTTAACTCCCAAACTGCAATTGTCATTTTCACAGTAAACAATGGATTTTAAATGCATTTTTTGCTGTGAAAATGACAATGGTCCCAAAAATGTGTCAAAATTGTCCGAAGTGTCCACCATAATGCTGCAGTCACGGAAAAAAATCGCTGATCGCCGCCATTAGTAGTAAAACATTTTTTTTTTTATAAAAATGCAATAAAACTATCCCCTATTTTGTAAACGCTATAAATTTTGCGCAAACCAACCGATAAACGCTTATTGCAATTTTTTTTACCAAAAATAGGTAGAAGAATACGTATCGGCCTAAATTGAGGAAAACATTTTTTTTTATATATTTTTGGGGGATATTTATTATAGCAAAAAGTTAAAAATATTGAATTTTTTTCGAAATTGTCACTATATTTTTGTTTATAGCGCAAAAAATAAAAACCGCAGAGGTGATCAAATACCACCAAAAGAAAGCTCTATTTGTGGGAAAAAAAGGATGCCAATTTTGTTTGGGAGCCACGTCGCACGACCGCGCAATTGTCAGTTAAAGCGACGCAGTGCCGAATCACAAAAACTGTCCGGGTCCTTTAGCTGCCTAAAGGTCCGGGTCTTAAGTGGTTGACCGATTGCCCATTGAGATTCTCTGCATTATCCTGTCATCTCTTGCATTTGTCTTTCGTGGAAGACCAGCCTTCTTGTGGGACTTGAATGAGTTTGTGACGTTGTAAAGACAGATTTTGAATGACAAACTTCTCTTGGCTAGGGCTTAAAGGGTTATCCCGTTCGCCTTAATCTGGACAACCTGCTGCCGGAGGGTTTCGGTCACTTTGTAACGGTTCACCATCCTGCAAAGTCTGCGAAAACTGGAAGGTTAGGCTGCCAGTTAAAGCGGAGTTCCAACCACAATTAGCATTTTTTAAATGTATGTCCTTTCATCCTGCGTTTTTATAATATAAATCTGGTCACTTACTATTTTACAATCCGCCGCCGATCCGCATAGATATTAAAAAAAAGATAGTTTATAAAACTATATCTACACCGTTGTCATTTTGCTTGTGGGCATTGTGAAGCCTACAAGCACTTACTTCCTGGAAGTCTTGGATGGGGAGTGATAATTGGACAGCGCACTGCATCCTGGGAAATGATGACACATGTTTCCCAGGAGCATTAGAGGGAGATGATGTCAGAATCCTAGGTGGTTTCAAAGGCAGATTTTGTGGGACCGCATAGCAACAGGCATTTCCAGATGAGTAAAAAAAATTTTTTTTTTTTTTTTTTTTTACTTTTTTAGGTCTAATGAGCACAATAATGAAAAAAAATTTTTGGGATGGAAACTCCACTTTAAATAGGGTTTGTCAGATCATTGAAGAATGTAGCACAAGGTGCTAGACGACACCAAAAAATGGGAGGTATCTAAAAGCGTTCTCTAATATCTGAATTTGTTCTTTTTCAAATCTCATTAAAGTTTTTTATTCTGTGCTTCAAAATATATGTAACTCGTGAAATATGCTTAACAAAACTGCTCTTTTACTCCTGTTTAAATCATTTTTAAATAAGATTAAGCAGTGACCTGGACATTTGGGAAATTGTAGGTTGTTCTCTAATTTTGATCTCCAGTGTAAATGGTATTGTCTTTTGATGGTGTATTTTTTGTCATATGAGTGTTTTAGTGCCACAGTTTACTGTGGGACTGGGCAGCTGCCATTAGTGCTGGCAGTTTGGAAGAGGGTGTTTTTGATGGTGGCGCAGGGTTGTTATCAGTCTATTTCTGAGCACATTATGGTGCATTGTGGTTTCTCTGTAAGCTTGTATTTAAAGGATCACTAAAGTTAAAAAAAAAATGTTTTTTAAATAACAAACATGTTTTACTTATCTCCACTGCGCAGCTCGTTTTTCACAGAGTAGCCCCGAACCTGGTCTTCTGGAGTCCCTCGGTGGCTGTCTCGCCTCCTTACCACCAGTGGCGTCTCCAGCTTTCATATTTAGGGGGGGCACATGGGGGAACAGGGACAAAAGTAGGGGGGCCAACTATAAAATGCAATTATATATATATATATCCTGGGGCCCATTACTACGATTCCACAATGGGCCCTTTCACATGTTCTGCAATGAGCTCCCTTCCTACTATACTGGGGCCCCCCAGGGTGGCAGAAAACAAGAGATATACAGTATGTCACCAGCACACCAAGAAAATATAAGGGTCCAAAGTAGTGGGAGAACTATCAGGGTTGCAAAGGTTGTCTTGCCACCGGGCCCTGGTGTTCTGCCACTGTGGGGTTCCCCAGCTGTCCTGTCCCTGCTATTGAAGAACCCCGCGGCAGCCCGTGGGCCGCATGTCACGTCTCCCCCTGTGCACTCTCAGCTGCGAGTTGGAGTCGCACTTGAGTGACAGTGACACCCTACGGCACATCAGGGGGCCGGGACCCGCAACAACCCCCTTCTCTCTGGCACGGTGGCCGCGGCTCTGATGAGCTGATCAGTCTCGGCTGTCTCACACAGCAGAGCAGAGTGAAGCCCCCTCCTCCTTTATGTCTTCACAGGGGGAGGCGACAGACATGCAGTCCCTCGCTGATCTGAGGTACATTATGGGTCTGAAGGGGGTCTATAATGTAGGGGGGTGTTCTGTATTGTGGGGGGGTCTGAAATTTAGGGGGGTCCTGTATTGTAGGGGGTCTGTAATGTATGGGGGGCTCTGTATTGTAGGGGGTCTGTAATGTAGGGGGGTTCTGTATTGTAGGGGGGTCTGAAATGTAGGGAGGGTTCTGTATTGTAGGCGGGGGTCTGTATTGTAGGGGGGGTCTGTATTGTAGGGGGGGTCTGTATTGTAGGGGGGGGTTCTGTATTGTAGGGGGTTCTGTATTGTAGGGGGGTCTGTAATGTAGGGGGGTTCTGTATTGTAGGGGGGTCTAAAATGTAGGGGGGTTCTGTATTGTAGGGGGGGTCTGAAATGTAGGGGGGTTCTTTAATGTGGGGTGGGGTCTGAAATGTAGGGGGGTTCTGTATTGTAGGGAGGTCTGTAATGTAGGGGGGGGGTTCTGTATTGTAGGGGGATCTGTATTGTAGAGGGGGTCTGTATTGTAGAGGGGGTCTGTATTGTAGAGGGGGTCTGTATTGTAGAGGGGGCTGTATTGTAGAGGGGGCTGTAATGTAGGGGGGTCTGTATTGTAGAGGGGGTCTGTAATATAAGGGGGGTCTGTCCTGTAGTGGGTCTGCACTGTAGGGAGGGGGTCTGTACTGTAGGGAGGGGGTCTGTACTGTAGGGAGGTCTGTGTAACATGCAGGGGGTCCAGAACTGTTAGGGGGGTGACTGTGTAACAAACTATGGGGGGCTGTGTAATGTAAAGGAGTCCAGACGTGCAGTGCTATGTAATGTAGAGAGGTGCAGGGTGCTGTGTAATGTAAAAGGGTCCAGAGTTGCAAAGTGCTGTGTAATGTAAAGGGGTCCAGAGGTGCTGGGTGCTGTGTAATGTAAAGGGGTTCAGAGGTGCAGGGTGCTGTGTAATGTAAAGGGGTCCAGAGGTGCAGGGTGCTGTGTAATGTAAAGGGGCCCAGAGGTGCAGGGTGCTGTGTAATGTAAAGGGGTCCAGGGTGCTGTGTAATGTAAAGGGGTCCACAGTTGCAAGGTGCTGTGTAATGTAAAGGAGTCCAGAGGTACAAGGTGCTGGAACCCCACATCCCATCATTAATCGCCTCCCCCCCCCCCCCCCCGGGCTGCACAGTCTAGAATGGCCAGGCCTATTTTTTGTCCCAGTCTGGCCTGATCATCTTTCATTTGGATTAAAGATATAATTGGCCGGCCTGTGGATCCCCTAATAGTAGTGGTGTTATATTCAGCAACCATTAGCCCTTTTGAGATGCATTATTTATTATATTTCTGTCATTGCCAATTGTCATTTAATTGCTTTGGGGGACTTTTTCAACGAAGTCTTGGCTGTTTATCCAGGATTTGGCTGACTAATACCCTGTTACAAGACTCTCCTCTTGAATAAGAAAAACCAGAGAGAGCTAACCAATATACCTTGTTATTTAACCATTTCAGCCACAAAAGAATTTACCCCCTTAATGACCAGGCCATTTTTTGCGATACAGCACTGCGTTGCTGTAACTGACAATTGCACGGTCATGTGACGTTGTACCCAAACAAAATTGATGTCCTTTTTTTGCACAAATAGAGCTTTCTTTTTGTGGTATTTGATCACCTCTGTGGTTTTAATTTTTTGCACTATAAACAAAAAAAAGACTGACAATTTTGAAAAAAGAAACAATATTTTTTACTTCATTAGTTTAGTCCAATATGTATTCTCCTACATATTTTTTATAAAAAAATATATCAAAATAAGCGTAAATTGATTGGTTTGCGCAAAAGTTATAGGATCTACAAAATATGGGATAGATTTATGGCATTTTTTTGTTTTGTTTTGTTTTTACTAGTAATGGCGTTGATCAGTGATTTGTAGCGGGACTATGACATTATGGTGGACAGATCAGACACTTGACACTTTTTTGGGCTATAAAAATGCATTGAGTACTGTATAAATGACACTGGCAGGGAAGAGGTTAACACTAGGGGCGATCAAGGGGTTAAATGTGTTCCCAGGGAGGTGTTTCTAACTGTGGGGGGGGGGGCTGACTGACTGGGAGTACAGAGAGATTGCTGTTCCTAATCACTAGGAACAGACAATCACTCTGTACTCCCCTGACAGAACAGGGATCTGTTTGTTTACATTGACAGATTCCCGTTCTTGCTCTCTTTGGAGCGATCGCAGGTGGCCGGCCACCAGCCATGCAGATCGGCTCTGGCGCGCGTGCCCACTGTATCTATTGCACAAAGCGATGTACCCCTATGGCGATTCGCGCAATAGAGCCGACCTGCCGCCGTATAATTACGGCGGCTGGTCGAAAAGTAGTTAAAGGTATACACAACATGTCTGAACCTAAAGTGTCAGGAGGGCTGGAAAGTTCACATGGTCACGATGGCGCAGATGAACATGAAATTCTAAGAAACCCCCAAGAAGGCAGTGCTATAATAGTATTAATAATGTCTATGGTGCTCAGATGCAGTATAGTTCTACATGAATCCAAACCCTTTCATCATTTTAGCTCTCCTTGCCTGAAGTATTCTGCACTGCTCCTCCCTCTCTAGCTAAAGCTGTCCTCATACACTCCTCTCCTGAAATACTCTGCACTGCTGGAGGACTCTGCTCCTTCCTCTATCTAAAGCTCCTCTCCTGAAATACTCTGCCGTGCTGGAGGACTCTGCTCTTTCCTCTATCTAACTCTCCTCTCCTGAAATACTCTGCACTGCTGGAAAACTCTGCTTCTTCCTCTATCTAACTCTCCTCTCCTGAAATACTCTGCACTGCTGAACAACTCTGCTCTTTCCTTTATGTAACTCTCCTCTCCTGAACGAATCCGTGTTGCTGGTGGACTTTTCTATCCATAACATTAAATAAACAGTTGATTATACAGCAGCCCTCAAATTTTCCACTTGACTACTCGCATTTTGCAAGTGGAAAATGAGGGCTGGCGAGGAGCTGGGCTGCTTGGGAGCAAGGAGGCGAGCACCGCCGGTGGGCGGGTTGACTGGGAGCCTTTCTCCCAGCGGGGGAAGAGAGCATGGAGGGAGAGGAGAGCCGCGGGATAACAGAGCGCAGATAGCACGCTGTTACAGCTTACATTGCAATTGCCTCCGCTCTGCTTGCTGTCACACACAGCCCCGCCTCCTCCTGTCATGCACCTGTGATAGACAGAACGCGGGTACAATGCTGGGATGCATTCTGCCCAGGCGAGGCTGCAATGGTGGGCACAGTGTGGCTGCAATAGTAGGCAGTGGGCACAGTGAGGCTGCAATAGTGGGCACAGTGGGGCTGCAATAGTGTGCACAGTGTGGCTGTAATGGGCACAGTGAGGCTGCAGTAGTGGGCACAGTGTGGCTGCAATAGTGAGCAGTGGGCAAAGTGTGGCTGCACTGCGCACAGTGTGGCTGCAATGGGCACAGTGTGTCTGCAATGGTGGGCACAGTGTGGCTGCAATGGTGGGCACAGGTGAGGCTGCAATGGTGGGCACAGGTGAGGCTGCATTGATGGGCACAGGTGAGGCTGCAATGGTGGGCACAGGTGAGGTTGTGCTGAGGGGCACTGATAAAGTTGTTGTTAATATTTATGGTTTGTAACCTAATTCTGTATAAAACATTTAAGTGTCATTTCATGAGATAATTTATGAGGGTGTGTTTAGGGGCGGGCAGGCTAGGGGTTGGGTGGGGCAACTGGTGGCGACTAACCCTTGAGGCCTGGCTAGTAGTTCAGGACTTAACATTTTGAGCCCTGTAAGGTATGTATGTAGTAGCTGAAATAGAGGTAAAATATTATTTATGTCACCCTCATATACCGAGGAACAGAGTTAAAAGTTTGACAGGTCATTGCCATTAGAATCTATGCTCTGTTCATGATCTGTTTACATAACCCGGAGTGAGCGAGGCAACTCCAATGATATACAGCCCATCACTTCCCTTAAAAACTGAGATAGAAAAGAAACATATGAAGAGATATTGTAGTACATAATTAGAAATGGCACATTCTGAGTGTAACATTTTCTTAATTTTGATGTGACGTTCATATCTGCTGTTCCTTATTTTCATTTTATTTCCTGTTCAAATATATAGACTTTCTCTGCAGTGTCTCTTTGTGTATCAGGCTATGCACTATCCCTGCTAAACAGCTGCTGAAGTAAAAGGGTACACCACATAAACAGTACATTGTTTTCATTTAGTCAAAGCATTCATACTTATATATATATACAGAGAGAGGAGCAGTCGAGCTCATTCACTAATGCATTATCTATGCATAAAGGGTCACTAAAGGAAAAACATTTTTTGCCTAAAATGAATGTCTGCAAGGTAGACAGACAGAATAGTGTAATGATTCTGTTAAAAAACGAGTAAATACCTATTACATTTCTTCATCTATATCACCTCCGGCATTCTAGTTTCTGTTCTCTCATTCACTTCCTGGTTTGCATCGCTCGTTCATGTAAGAACTACATTTCCCAGTATGCATTGCGGCACGCCCAGTAATTCACACCTCCTTGAGGTCTCTAAGGCCTTTGTACACACGGGCAAACATGTACGATGAAAACGGTCCGCCGGACCGTCTTCAGCGTACATGCCCGCCCGGAGATTTCTGTATGATGGCTGTACACACCATCATACAGAAATCCGCGCGTACACGATACGCGGTGACGAGGCCGCGCCGTCGCCGCGACAATGACGCGGCGACGTGCGCGGCCCTGGAAGTTCAATGTTTCCACGCATACGTCGAAGTCATTCGACGCATTCGAGGGATGGCGGCCGCTCGGCCATGTACGGTAAGTCTGTACAGACGACCGAACATGTCCGACGGACAGGATTCCAGCGGGCATGTTTCTAAACAAGTTTAGAAACATTTGCCTGCTCGGAAACGGTCTGGCGGGCAAATGTACGCTGGAATCCTGTCCGATCGGCCGTACACACGACCGAACATGTCTGCTGAAACTGGTCCGCGGACCAGTTTCAGCAGACATGTTCGGTCGTGTGTACGGGGCCTAACACGTAGAGAACGTCCTGCAGCACAGATGTGGTTCCCAGGAGGGGGTGAACACGTTACTGACCACCGCAGTAAAGCCTCACGTCACGGTGGTCATTAAAATCAGACAAGAAGGAAGTGAACAGAACAGAGAAGAAATAGAGCGACTTCTGAGCAAAAACGAACAATGAGGAAGTGAAAAGAGGAATGTCTGCAGGTAAAGGATGCTTATTATGAAAAAACATTTTTTCCTTTACAACCCCTTTAAGATAAAAAATCTTCTGTGTGCAGCAGCCCCCCTAATACTTACCTGAGCTCCATCTCGATCCATCGATGTTGCAGGAGAGCCATTGGCATGCGCCGTCCGTGGGGGTATCCCAGTGCGCATGCTCGAAATGAAACCGGAACAAGCCAATGTTTACGACGAGTGACGTCATTCTACGGAAATCCCTATTCGCGAACGACTTACGCGAACGACGTAAAAATTTCAAAATGCGAGGCGGGGACGACGGCCAAACTTAACATTGAGTACGCCTCATAATAGCAGGTTTAACTATACGCCCCGGAAAAATCCGAATGCAAACGACGTAAAAAAATGTGCCGGCCGGACGTACGTTCGTGGATCGCCGTAACTAGCTAATTTGCATACTCGATGCGGAATTCGACGGAAACGCCAACTAGCGGCCGCCGAAAAATTGCACCTAAGATCCAACGGCGTAGGAAGACGTACGCCTGTCGGATCCATCCGAGATGCCGTCGTATCTTGTTTTGTAGATACAAAACAAAGATACGACACACAAAATTTGAAATTACGTGGCGTATCAAGAGATACGCCGGCGTAATTCCTCTGTGGATCTGCCCCTACCTCTGTAACTCAAAATATGCAACCTGTATCATTTTTTAAACGTCGCCTATGGAGATTTTAAAGGGTAAAAGTTTGTCGCCATTCCACGAGCGGACGCAATTTTGAAGCATGACATGTTGGGTATCAATTTACTCGGCGTAACATTATCTTTCACAATATAAAAAAAATTGGGCTAACTTTACTGTTCATAGATGGCACCTTACCGCAAATAATGGACCACTTTAATTAAAAAGAGGTCAATCAGGCAGATAAAGATAGTATTCCAGACCCAGATCTCTCAGTCACGGTAGTCTTGATAAAACAATACTCCACGCCACATGGGATAATTAAAGCAAAAGAGAGAAAATCGCCATAGAATAATATTGTTTTTATTGGGTAAAAACAGAGAAAACAAACGCCAAATGGCCTCTTACTTGATGGGGTGCCTAGCCCCGGCACTGAGGTTGAGGGCGTGGATGTAAATGGGAGAGTAGATGGGGTCCCGTAGCCAGCATGGAAACCGTGCAGAGCCGCACTGAACGCTGTTGGCGTGCGTTCCACCCTCCGAGAAGAGAGAGCCAGCGGGACCAGGAAGTGGGTGGGTCGAGCGTGACCTGTAAGCCTCGACGTACGTTTCGTGATGATGTCACGTCGTCAGGAAGCATACAGCGTCGCGCTCTGGGTCTGTTTTAAAGGCCCATCAATCAACTAAAGTGGGAGGGGATCAGAGGTGGAGGAGTGGTCGTGCTCACTAGGGAGCAATATTATGGTGAGATCCAGCGATTACTTAGTGACACTGAAACCTATCACCTTTTACCTGGTGACCCGCTTGTTAAACTAAAAGCTGAATTATCCGTTTGGGTTAATGATGGGACCACACGTTCTATTCTGTCTACTAAAGAGGCACTTTATCTCATTCCCAAAGCACCAGTCACCCCAGTATTGTATATCCTGCCAAAAATTCATAAAAGTAAGACCAATCCCCCGGGTCGACCCATTATTAGTGGGATTGGCTCTCTTTATTCACGTGTTGGGGAGTATTTAGATCTATTCCTGCAGCCATTGGTGATTCAGGGTAGATCCTATCTGAAAGATAGCAGGGAGCTCCTATTACTTCTATCCCCTATTAGAGTTTCAGAAGAAACCTGGCTTGCCACTATTGACGTTGAGTCATTATATACCAACATCAGACAGAATGATGGTATTTTGACAGTCACAGAGGCCCTAACAGAAAAATCTTCATTACCTCTAGCCCAGATCCATTTTTTGATGGAAGGGTTACGTCAGGCCATGGGGAATAATTATTTTTGGGCACAAGGCAGCTACTATAAGCAAATAAAGGGGGTGGCTATGGGGGCTCGTTATGCCCCCAGTGTAGCCAATCTGGTTCTCAACAAATGGGAGGAAGAAACCATTTTTAGAAACAATGATCAATCTATGATACTCTATAGGAGATACATAGACGATATTGTTATTGTATGGGAAGGGTCCAAACTTACTCTTGATATTTTTTTGGCAAAAATGAACATCAATGTATATGGTCTTAGATTCACCGCAGAGTGTAGTCAGACCTCTATCAATTATTTGGACTTAACTATAACCAAAAATGGTGACCAATTGACCACGAAGACTTTCTTTAAGTCTACGGATCGGAATGGCTTTGTCCCTTTGAATAGCTGCCATCACCCCAAGTGGTTGGGAGCTATACCAAAGGGGCAATTTATGCGGCTTCGGCGAAATTGTGACCAAATTGCGGATTTCAAAGACCAATCAGACTTGTTAACCGACAGATTCGTGGAGAAGGGCTACTCACCATCTGTTCTATCTAATATTAAGAAAGAAGTGCTTGATATGAATAGGGAATCTTTGTTGGTACCTAGAGAGAAACCGTTACGACATGATGAAGTGGCTTTCCTCTCAGGTTTTCACCAACAATATAGGAGTGTAGAGAAAATATTTAAGAAGTTTTGTCCGATTCTTCTAAAAGATGGAGATTTGGCCAAAAAAATTTACCGCCCAAACCTTCCTTTATTTATAGGAGGGCACCAGGGTTACGAAATAAAATAGCAGCTAATGTACCAGACCCTCCGGAAAGACCGATGACATTTTTGGATGGTTCAGGGTTCCACTATTGCACCCGCTGCAGGTCATGCAAAACCGCCAATAGACAAGGGAAAAAAAAAAAACCACTTTTAAATCAAATGTAACTAATGAGGAATTTACCATAGAGCCACTAATTACATGTCACTCCAGGTATGTCACATATGTCTTGGAGTGCCCTTGTAAAATGCAATATGTGGGTCGCACCACAAGGGAACTTAAGGTACGCATAAATGAGCATGTGGCCAATATTCTTAAAGGGTATCCTAATCACAGTGTGTCTAGGCACTTTGATGAGTGCCATGATAGAGATCCAAGAAAAATGATTTTTTATGGTATTGACAAAATTTCTGGCCACTGGCGGGGTACAGATATGACCAAGAAGGTCTCCCAAAATGAGACCCAGTGGCTGCATCGATTACGCACTATGCGCCCTTTAGGTTTAAATATCGAGTTGGACCTAAACTGTTTTTTAACTAATGAATAAAATAATTTTCCTGATTATACAGTTAATATCTATTTAATACTGTAATTTTTACGTCTAATTATTAAGTATATTTAATTTCCTATATGATGGATTTATATATACCCCTTGATTATGTACAATTTTTAAATATTTTAAGTATTTTAAATATTTTAAATAATTTGACATTATTGTCTATATTTAATATAATTAACTCTAGATCTTTATTGGAGTAGATTGGCAATATTTTTGATACTTTACAATTTATATCTGTCATGGGTTTACACATGGAATATGTTCATTGTCAATGAGACAAAACTGATTACCATTATATGGGCGTAAATCGCATTCTTGTGTTTTTTCAGTTTTATGTCCTTATGGCTATCCTATTTTATATACATAAACTATGTCAATCGTTGTTAATATTGTTTTATTATTTTATTGTTGTTATTTTGCTTGCTGGCCCAGATACATTTATTTGTATTATGTCCAGTTGCTTGATCCGGGACTGAGTGTTGCCGCCCCTCTGATCCCCTCCCACTTTAGTTGATTGATGGGCCTTTAAAACAGACCCAGAGCGCGACGCTGTATGCTTCCTGACGACGTGACATCATCACGAAACGTACGTCGAGGCTTACAGGTCACGCTCGACCCACCCACTTCCTGGTCCCGCTGGCTCTCTCTTCTCGGAGGGTGGAACGCACGCCAACAGCGTTCAGTGCGGCTCTGCACGGTTTCCATGCTGGCTACGGGACCCCATCTACTCTCCCATTTACATCCACGCCCTCAACCTCAGTGCCGGGGCTAGGCACCCCATCAAGTAAGAGGCCATTTGGCGTTTGTTTTCTCTGTTTTTACCCAATAAAAACAATATTATTCTATGGCGATTTTCTCTCTTTTGCTTTAATTATCCCATGTGGCGTGGAGTATTGTTTTATCAAGACTACCGTGACTGAGAGATCTGGGTCTGGAATACTATCTTTATCTGCCTGATTGACCTCTTTTTAATTAAAGTGGTCCATTATTTGCGGTAAGGTGCCATCTATGAGCACTTTTGGTGGTCTTTCTTTATCTTGGTGAAGGTGGAAGATCCTCTGTCTATGGTTTTGAAGATTCATCACATATATATATGGACTTTATTTTTAGTTTTGGCACAATTATTCTTGTTTTTCTTTTTGTGCACTTCCACATTTTGAATTTCAAATAATATTGTGGTTTCTTTATATATATGGTCACTATTTATTCACATGTTATTGATTCATTCACTCATTTATATTTGATTATTTGATGCATACAATTTTATTATCTATTTAGTGTACACACACTATCAGCTAGCGCCTCTAAATTTTACTCCACTGTTTACAATTGCATTTATGCAATTTCACAGAGAGCAGCTTGGCTATTCACATATTGTTAATTTAATTTATTTTATTTATATTGGCGCGAGATTCCATTTCCATAACTTTACTGTTGTCTAATTTTTTTCTTTAAAAAAAGTGTATTTTCTCCCAAAAAAGTGCGCAAATACGGTGTGACAGAAAGTATTGCAACGACCGCCATTTTATTCTCTAGGGTGTTAGAATAAAAAATATATATATAATGTTTGGGGGGCTCTAATTAGAGGGAAGGAGATGGCAGTGAAAACACTGGGGAAGCTCCATTAGCATTGCTGGTTTACTTGTCATGCCAACAGCCACCACAAGATGGCACCAGATCACAGAAGGAAGCATAGGCATGCAGAAGGCCGCAAAGCCGCGGCATCAATTACTGGGATGCGATCGTGTCGGCCGGTAATTGAGGCCGCGGCTTTGTGGCCTTCTGCAGACCTATGCTTTCTTCCCCGAACGCCAGGTCACTAATTCTAGTCACAATTGCGACCGGGCGCCCGGATTTTGTCGAACCCTGCTTTATTATAATCTTCCTTACTTGCTGCATTTGTAAATTCCAAAAGCCAATATAAAGGAATAGTAGTCGAAAAAAAAGCACTTGTGAGTTTAACCAATCTTGTTTTTTTGTACAATTCTCCTTTAAGGGGGTGTGGCAAGGGGTGTGTCCTATTCCTGCATACTTTTGTTGATAGGTGTCCCTCATTTCCATCTCAAAAAGTTGGGAGGTATGGAATTGTAAACACTGTCCTTTTTTTTTTTCTAGTGCAGGTAAATTTGTGCAGGCTTGGCTGGCAGCCAAGCCTGTCCATGTTTTTTCCTGGATTGGGAAGAGATCTAGAGAGAGCTGGATGACTCACGGGCAGAATCACTGAGACCTCCCCCCTATTTCTTGAATGTACTGGATCCTTCTAGAAAGATGGGCTGTGAGTTCAGGTGGAAGCTGGAGATGGTGTATTAGGCTATCGTAGCTAGAGGCGGCTCTAGGCTTTGTGAGGCCTTAGGCCAGGGTGACCAGACATCCCCGGTTTCAGGGGATAGTCCCTGGATTGAGGACACTGTCCCCGGACCAAGTCTGTCCCCAGTTTTGTCCCCAGATTGGATTTGAACAGGGTCTGGGGCAATTTCAAAGTCAGTGCAAAATTAATAAAAAAAAATCTGAATTACACACCCCTGCTCCGCTGCTCCTACTAGTTTAGGGGGGGTCTATTTTTGATGATCATGTGCTTTCTGATGATCATGTGCTGGTCGGAGCGGAGGGAAAATTCTTCAGTTTCAGTTGCATGCCCATTCAGCTCCGCTCACATGTTCTTCTGCCTTGGCTCAAGTCCCAGCCAGTCGCCTGCCTGCTTATCTCCTTGCCTTCCCTGGCAGAGTGATCTTCCTCTGCTCCCCACCGAGTAGTAGCCGGGGCCCCGGAGAGTAAGACTTGAGAGGCTCTGAGGCGGGCGGCGGCGACGACAGGCAGAGAGTCACTGATTGCCACCATTACTAGTAAAAAAATAAAAATATGTCCCCGGATTTCATATTATAAATCTGGTCACCTTACCTTAGGCAAAATTTAGACACAACAGGCCCCACTCACGCCCATAATGGATAAAAAAAATTCAAGCAAGAAAAAATGGATGCAGAAAGATGTGTGGATCTAGCACACAGGCAATCAGCACCACTTCCAGGGCACCCTCCTCACCCATCAGATATATGCAGCCAATACAACATCTGAGACCCAGCAAGGTGACAGGGAGTGTCACGGAATCATTCCACATCCACAGAGGAAGGAGAGTGGGGGGATTCCAGCGCAGAGAGAGAGGGGGGGAGAGATGAGGGAGGGAGAGAGAGAGAGGAAGAGAGAGTGAGGGAGAGAGAGGGGGAGGGGAGAAAGGAGGGGGGAGAGAGAGAGGGTAAGGGAGAGAGGGAGAAGGAGAGAGGGAGGGAGGGGGAGAGAGGGAGGAGGAGGGAGGGATGGGGGCAGAGAGAGGGAGGGAGAGAGGAGAAGGGGAGAGAGAGAGGAAGAGAGAGTGGAAGAGAGAGTGAGGGGAGGGGGAGAGAGAGGGAGACCTGGGAGGGGTTAGGGAACACAGAGGGAGCTAGAGCTCTGGGGGGCTGGAGAGCACTGTTGGGGGGGGGAGCCAGGGAGCACAGGGGTGTCGGAGAGCACTGGGGGGGGGGAGACAGGGAGGACCAGAGAGCACTGTGGGGGGGATATCAGTGTGGGGGAGCCAGGGAGCACAGAGCACTGGGGGGAGTTGAAGAGCTATGGGGGGGGGGTGACGACTGGACAGCACAGTGGGGGGAGAGCATGGGGGAAGCCAGGGAGCACAGAGAGGACCAGAGAGCACTGGGGGGGGGGGAGCCAGGGAGCACAGAGGGAACCAGAGAGCACTGGAGGGAGCTTGGAAGTAGTGGGGGGGGGGGGACTAAACAGCACATTGGGGGGGGGGGGCAGGGAGCACAGAGAGGACCAGAGAACACTGTGGGGGGGGGGCAGGGAGCACAGGGGGGAGTGGGGGACTGGACAGCACAGTGGGGGACCAGAGAGCACTGGGGGGAGCCAGAGAGCAGAGGGGGTATGCAGGGAGAACTGGGAGAAACCAGGGAGCACATTGGCAGTAAAATAAGTTGGATAGGAGGAGCGGCGGGGACAGCTGCATATGGAGGAATTGATCTTTCCATTAATCTTTCTGCAGCCAATGAACGCCCACAGAAGAAGCGGTCATTCAGCGGCTGCAGGAGGAATATGAAAAGATCAATTCCTCCATGTGCAGCTGTCCCCGCCGCTCCTCCTATCCAGGCACACAGGAGGGCAGGACGGCCGGGCACTCACCTTCTCTCTGGGCGGTCGGCCAGGCTGCAGCAGGTGTCCCGGGATGGGATCCATCCACTGGACCTTCTCCTATCCAGGGAGACTGGCCGACTGGCTCCTCGATGATTGTGGCACCAGCTCTGCCAGGTTACAGGTCCATCCTGGAGAGAAGATTAGGTAGATGCACGACTGTTAAACATGCAGACATTATCCGTGCTCTGCACATGGCAGAGATCCGCGGCACTGGCCCAGGCAGTGCTCAGGTGTTCAGCCCGCCCCTGGCCAGGGAAAACGATCCACAGGCACCGTGGATCCCACGTTAAGGACGGCCCTGGGATTCTGGGAACACCGACCGCAAGACATTCCCTGACACTGCTACACATGTGTAAGGCAGATTAGGCGGCTGGAGGCCCCTGGGAGTGCGAGGCCTTAGTCGAACGCCTAATCTGCCTAATTAGAGAGCCGCCTCTGATCGTAGCTTTTGAGGGAGCTCCCCAGTCTGGGGGGGGGGGAGGGCTTGGGCTCATGTGCAGTAAGGGGGACCCTCATTTAGAGCCCACAGAGGTGTCCTTGGCCAGGAGGAGCAAGGAAGACAGCAGGAGATCACTTCCGGGCAAGTCTGCCGGAGCAACAGGAACAGCCAAGAGGCTGGTGAGTGACACACTGTCAGGAGGACAGGGAGGCATGCCTGAGAGGACTGTCTGGGATGGGTACAGAGCCAGTTAGGATGACTGTGGTGGCACAGGCAGTGGAAAGAGGCAGCTGCAGCCAGGAGGGCTGGCAGTGCCTGAAGAGGTGGTACTGGGAGCAGTAGCAACATGTAGGACAGCTAGCACAAACGACTTCTCTTTTTGCTACACCATAGGGGCCTGCAGTCTTTGGGCCAGATTCAGGTAGATCCGCGCAATATTTGCGTGGGCAAAGGGCAACGATTTTTGCTCTGCGCCCACGCAAATATTTTGATATGCCCGCGATTCACGGAGCAGTAGCTCCGTAAATTGCGCGGGCGATATGCTAAATAGCCCGGCGTAAGGGCGCCTAATGTAAATGATCCCGCCCCCGGGCGGGAATCATTTAAATTAGGCGCGCTCCCGCGCCGAGTGAACAGCGCATGCTCCGTCGGGAAACTTTCCCGACGTGCATTGCGGCAAATGACGTCGCAAGGACGTCATTTGCTTCTAAGTGAACGTGAATGGCGTCCAGCGCCATTCACGATTCACTTACGTAAACGACGTGAAATTTAAATTTCACGAGCGGGAAGGGCGGCTATATTTTAGCATCGGCTGCCCCTGCTACAGCAGGAGCAACCTTGCGCTAAAGTCGCCGTACGGAAACTCCGTACCTTGCGTGCGCAGGGCCCGCGCAACTTTTGTGAATCGGTGGTAGTATGCAATTTGCATACTATACGCCGATCACAATGGCCGCGCCCCCTAGCGGCCAACGCAAGAATGCAGCCTGAGATATGAAGGCATAAGAAGGCTTATGTCTGTCATATCCTAGGCTGCAGTCCGCGTAGCGATGTTCCTGAATCAGGGGCATTCGCTACGCGGGAGCAAAACAGCTATTGTGCCGCGCAACCGCAACAGCTTCTTGAATCTGGGCCACTGCCTGCAAAGGTACTTTTGCTTTTGGGCCTAACAGAACCAGTGTTCAGTGCTAGCTGGTCCTGGGAGTGATAGTCAGCAAGCAAGTGTATGCGCTGGAGGTCGAGGAAAAGAGGATATATCTATATACTGGAGTGTATATAGTTAAATCCCTACCAATTTTCTTTAATCAAGTGGGCATTACCATACCTCCCAACTTTTGAGATGGGAATGAGGGACACCTATCAGCAAAAGTATGCAGGCATAGGACACACCCCTTGCCACACCCCCTTAAAGCAGAAGTGTACAAAAAAAGATTGGTTAAACCCACAAGTGCTTTTTTTTTTTACTACTGTTCCTTTATATTGGCTTTTAGAATTTACAAATGCAGCAACTTAGAAATCAGATGAAAATCACTGGAAAATCACTTTTTGATAGATAAAAAAATGAAAATGAGGGACAAATGAGGAGGTATGAGGGACAGAGGGACATTGCTCCAAATCAGGGACAGTCCCTCAAAATCAGGCTGAGGGCTTTGCATTACATATGTACCCTATCCCCATCCAAGTTCTATTCCCCGAATAAAAAAATAAAGTCGCAAGACTGCTTCTTGACTCGCTGTGACTGAAAATTTGTGTGCCTGGCTGTGCAGGGTGGGAGACGAACCACAATTACCAGCAGACCTTACTGGGGTAGCGCTACATGTGTATGTAGAAAAGCAGTGTGGATAAAGTAGTCACTTAGGGCCAGATCCACAAATATCAGGCGTAACTTAACTTTTCCCATTTAAGTTACACTGCCGCAAATTGTCCAAGTTAGTGCCCGATCCACAAAGCACTTACCTTGAAATTTGCGGCGGTGCAACTTAAATGTGTCCGGCGCAAGGCGTGCCGAATCTAATGGGGCGAGTCCCATTTAAATTAGGCGCGCTCCCGCGCCGGACGTACTGCGCATGCTCCGTCGGGTAACTTACCCGACGTGCATTGCGCTAACAGACGTCGCTCCGACGTCATTTGCTTAGACGGTAATGTAAATGGCGTCCAGCGCCATTCACGGACGTCTTACGCAAACGACGTAGAGTTTGAATTTTCGACGCGGGAACGACGGCCATACTTAATAGGGCTTAGTCAAATAGGACTCAGCCCTATTTTTACACGGCGTAACTCGACGTAAACGACGTAGATTTAGAGCGACGGGCCCGTCGGAGCGTTCGTGGATCGCCGTAAGTGTTCATTTGCATATTCTACGCCAGCCGCAATGGCCTCGCCACCTAGCGGCCGGCCTAGAATTGCATCCTTAAGATCCGACAGTGTAATTCAATTACACATGTCGGATCTTCTGTCTATCTCTTGGAAACTGATTCTGTGGATCAGTTCCAAAGATAGAAACAGGGATACGACGGCGTATCAGTAGATACGCCGTCGTATCTCTTTTGAGGATATGGCCCTTAATCCTTTTGTGCCTTCAAGTAGTGAATGGGTTAAAGTTCTTGCTCTCATAGCATGTTTATTTTGTGTTCTCAGTTATTTCCTTTTTCTTGTTTTTGCTTCCGCCACACCAGCATGCAGGCAGTCTGATGCACTGGACTGCTTGTGTGATTTGCTGAACTTCCCACTGTTTCATTCTGTGTCCCTGACAGGCAACTCAACTCAGGGACAGTTTGTGGGATTAGCCTGCTTCTCTCGCCATTGGTTTAGGACTCTTGTGACGTTGGCCTTTGGAGGAGGGGGGAGGCTCCAGATGGCAGCTGTTGTGCTCTGTGAGGAGAGTCAGAGGCTTCTGTCAGCTCCAGGATACAACTGCAGAAAAATAACAGGTCAGGTCTGTGTGTCTCTCTTTCTTTGCTGCCACTCTGTCTTGGTGTTCCTCTACCCTTCTGTCTTGGTGTTCCTCTACCCCTCTGTCTTGGTGTTCCTCTACCCCTCTGTCTTGGTGTTCCTCTACCCCTCTGTCTTGGTGTTCCTCTACCCCTCTGTCTTGGTGTTCCTCTACCCCTCTGTCTTGGTGTTCCTCTACCCCTCTGTCTTGGTGTCCCTCTACCCCTCTGTCTTGGTGTCCCTCTACCCCTCTGTCTTGGTGTTCCTCTACCCCTCTGTCTTGGTGTCCCTCTACCCCTCTGTCTTGGTGTCCCTCTACCCCTCTGTCTTGGTGTTCCTCTACCCCTCTGTCTTGGTGTTCCTCTACCCCTCTGTCTTGGTGTTCCTCTACCCCTCTGTCTTGGTGTTCCTCTACCCCTCTGTCTTGGTGTTCCTCTACCCCTCTGTCTTGTGGTTCCTCTTCCCTTCTGTCTTGGTGTTCCTCTACCTTCTATCTTGGTGTTCCTCTACCTTGCTTTCTTGCTGTCCCTCTGCCTCTCTTTCTTGCTGTCCCTCTGGCTCTCTTCCTCGCTGTCCCTCTACCTCTCTTCCTCTCTTTCTTGCTGTCCCTCTACCTCGCTTCCTTGCTGTCCCTCTGCCTCTCTTTCTTGCTGTCTGTCTGCCTCTCTTTCTTGCTGTCCCTCTGCCTCTCTTTCTTGCTGTCCCTCTGCCTCTCTTTCTCGCTGTCCCTCTGCCTCTCTTTCTTGCTGTCCCTCTGCCTCTCTTTCTTGCTGCCCCTCTGCCTCTCCTTCTTGCTGCCCCTCTACCTCTCCTTCTCGCTGTCCCTCTGCCTCTCTTTCTCGCTGCCCCTCTACCTCTCTTTCTTGCTGTCTGTCTGCCTCTCTTTCTTGCTGTCCCTCTGCCTCTCTTTCTTGCTGTCCCTCTGCCTCTCTTTCTCGCTGTCCCTCTGCCTCTCTTTCTTGCTGCCCCTCTGCCTCTCTTTCTTGCTGCCCCTCTGCCTCTCCTTCTTGCTGCCCCTCTGCCTCTCCTTCTTGCTGCCCCTCTGCCTCTCCTTCTCGCTGTCCCTCTGCCTCTCTTTCTCGCTGTCCCTCTGCCTCTCTTTCTCGCTGTCCCTCTGCCTCTCTTTCTCGCTGTCCCTCTGCCTCTCCTTCTTGCTGTCCCTCTGCCTCTCTTTCTCGCTGCCCCTCTACCTCTCTTTCTTGCTGCCCCTCACCTCCTCTGTTTTCTGTCACTTCAATAGAACTGCTAGTCTCTCCAGCCAAACCAGCCTTCACCCTCTTACCTGGCAAGAGGTGCTGCCACCCATGCCAGCACTTAGCGGCACTTCAGGGCGACACTTGCAAAGCTGGTGAGGTGTGAACTCAGATTACACATGTCAGTCTAGGGGGGACTCTCTGTGACTAATCATTGTAACATTTTCCTGAGTCTTTTTTGATACTGTTGGTGACATTGTTGCATGATTGCTGTTCCATACTTTTATTTCTGTACTTCATATGTGTGTTTGTAAATTGTTCCCCTGTGTGTGAAAACATTCATTACCAACACCAAGTTTCACACTGCCGCGACCTATGATGCGACATTGCCAGGCAATTTGCTAGCGACTTGATGCGACTTTGAAGGAATACCTGGGTAATCTTCCTGTAATGTTGGATCCAAATGACATCAATATAGATGAGGATCCGACCTGGAGGGGACTTCCATTAAAGTCACAAGTTGGGCACAAGTTGGGCAAGAAGTTGCCTTCAAGTAGTAGAAGAACCTTTTATAAAGTAGGAGAGACTTCAGTAGTGTTAATTAAGACAGTTCTCATTGACTAACATTGAATTTCACATGTCATGCGACTTGTGGTCTCACAAGTTTGATCCCAAGTCGCAGCAATGTGAACCGAGCCTGAGGCGAATGTGCCGCGACAAATTGCAGCATTTTGTCCCGCGATTTGCCCCGACAAAACGCGCCGTTTTTTAGCCTACAATACGCCGGAGGGGTGATTTAACATTGTCGGCTATGCCGAACGCTGAAAGCCGCCTGAAAAAAAGGGTCCGGGACTTGTTTTGAGCTTCAGGCGTACGGCGTTTCGGTGTTCAGCGTGGAGATGTGAACCATCTCCATAGCCGACAATGTTAAATCACCCCTCCAGCGTATTTCAGGCTGCAATAGCGTCGGGCGTAAAAATGCCTAGGTGTGAATGCAGCCTAAATGAGTACTGAGGATTAATCATAAACCCAATTATACCAGGATATTGTACAATCTTCGGCCATAGTGGGAGAATATCGTTCAGGGAGAAAAGCAGTAAAGCACAGCCACTGTACAGCACTAAGCAGGGCAAAGAGTCTACTCTTGTGATAAGCAAACATGTCATTGCCTATTGATATTATTACTATATATACAGTGGGCCAGATTCACGTAGCTCAGCGGATCTATAGATCCGCTCGATCTACGTGAATTAAGATCTGCAAGTTTAGGAGGCAAGTGGCTAATTCACAAACAACTTACCTCCAAACTTGCGACGGCGGATCCTAAATCCCCCGGCGGAATTCAAATTCCGCGGCTAGGGGAGTGTACTATTTAAATCAGGCGCGTTCCCGCGCCGATTTAAATGCGCATGCGTCGTCCGGGGAATTTCCCGGCGTGCATTGCTCCCACTGACGTCACTAGGACGTCAGTGGTTGCGACGTGAGCGGGACTTGCGACGCGCGTGTTCGTGAATCGGCGTACGCAAACGACGTAGGAAAATTCAAATTCGACGCGGGAACGCCGGCTATACTTAACATTGGCTGCGCCTGATAAAAGAAGGGGTAAGTATACGATGGAAAAACGCTACGGAAACGACGTAAGAACACTGCGACGGGTCCGCGTACGTTCGTGAATTTGCGTATCTCGCTGATTTACATATTATTTATCGTAAATCAGCGGGAACGCCCCCGGCGCCATTTTTAAATTGAAAAAAAGATCCGACAGTGTAACACATTGTAACACTGTCGGATCGAGCCCTATCTATGCGTATCTGATTCTATGAATCAGGCGCATAGATAGGACCAGTGTAAGTCAGAGATAAGATGGTGTATCTGTAGATACACCGTCGTATCTCTTTGTGAATCTGGCCCAGTAAGTATATTGCCCCAACAAAATGATACAAACAACGGTGAGTTAAACAAATTATATGATAAGCATAACAGCTTCCAAGCACATATAGATGTTCCACCGCAAATCAACATTGTTGTGCATGTATATTCACCCAATGTGTTCAGTGCACACTGACAATAAGTACCGTCATTGATACCCAATACTTTCTCTGTAGTTGCAGCTCCTGTGAACTCAGAGGGAGGCGCTGGGAGTAATAAAGAGAGCTGGAGCACATCACCGAAGCAGAAGGTGATATGTTGTGTATGGCAGTGCTGAATGTAGACTGCGGAGAGAGTGAGCAGAGAGTGGGAGCTTGTCACTGATGCAGGAAGTGACATCCTGTGTATGGCAGTGCTGAAAGCAGACTGCGGAGAGGGGGAGCAGAGAGCAGGAGCACGTGGCTGGATCAGACTCAATATAGCAGGAAGTGAGATCATAATAGCGTTGTGGTGTGGCATACCATAAAGCTATTAATCATTTCACCTCCTGCTATATTCAGTCTGATCCAGCCATATGCTCTCACTCTCTGCAGTCAGCGCTGCCATACAAAGGATGTCACCTCCTGCTACATTCAGCCATGTGCTCCCACTCTCTGCTCCCCCTCTCCGCAGTTTGAAATCAGCACTGCCATACAGAGGATGCCCCCTACTGTTTCAGCCACATGATCCCACTCTCTGCAGTCTGAATTCAGTGTTGCCATACAGAGCATCTCACCCTATACACAGCATCTCACCTCTTAGTTCAGTGATATGCTCCTGCTCTCCACTCCTGGAACCACCCTCTGAGCTCACAGGAGCCAGAACTACAGAGGAGGCACCAGATATATATGCAAGCTGACAGTACTCACTTTCAGTGTATTGGAAAAAACATAGGGCTGATATACATCTGCCACAAAGTGGATTTGCGGCAGAACCCCCGGGGACTTCTAATGATTTCCTAGGGTCCCCCAGAACCGCGGTTGATAAACCCTGGTCTACAGGATGTATATATTTTGAGCAGAACTAAAGTTATACTTTCAGAAACTGCAAACTGGCAGGCTGTTTATTGCAGAAGAGACACGCAAAAAAAATACACCTTCCAACGTTATCTGGCATGTAAACTTAGCTGTGCATGTGCAACTCAGTTTACATCACTGGCAAGGTCCCAGTGTGCCCGTATTCTGTCAAAATAGCCAACTCGTCGAAATCTCCAACCACGTCACTTCCTGTTACTCTCCAGCATCAGTAAATGGAGATTTTGACGAGCTGGCTGTTTTGACAGAACAGCAGTTAAGGAGGAAAAAGTTATCGTTGCCTTGGAGGCGGCCATGTTGTTGTTTACTAGCAGGACTAACCATTTCAGCTCATTATATCGTGCACCATTGTGTATTCGCTGCTGGTGTAGTGTCAAAACAGCAAACTCCTCAAAATCTCCAATTACTGATGCTGGAGAGTCACCAGAAGTGATGTGGTTGGAGATTTTGACGAGTTGGCTGTTTTGACAGAACAGTGGGATAACTGACTAATGCACAGGTGTGACATTATCCTGCACTGGCCAATGAGAATGGCTAAAGACCGGCACCCAGAAGATGTCAGCGCCAGTGAGGGATAGGGACCATTGAAGGAAAGTTGAGTTTAGGTTTCGCTTTAACCACTTGCCGACCAGCCACCGTCATTATACTGCGGCAGGCCGGCAAGAAAAAAACATATATAATGTTTGGGGGTTCTTTGTGATATTCTAGCAAAAAATTGCAAAAAAATTATGATTTTTACATGTAGAAACAAAGTGTCAAAATTGGCCCGGGCCTGAAGTGGTTAAAACACCAGGTCTAAAATACGATATGTAATGAAAAGAGAAACCTTTATTTTCAAATTTCTTTAGTATGTTGATGAGGAGGGATTGTCTCAAACAAGGAAAGCTGAATATATCCTGATGTGAGATCTTCAAAACTTTCACCACACCGTGTGCACTCAGTGGGCTAGATTCACATAGATTAGCGGATCTTTAGATCCGCGTAATCTATGTGATTTACGATCCGCCGGTGCAGTGCAGTATTCACAAAGCACTTACCTCGAAAATTGCACCGTCGGATCGTAACTCCCCCGGCGGAATGCAAATTCCACGGCTAGGGGGAGTGTACAATTTAAATCAGGCGCGTTCCCGCGCCGATTTAACAGCGCATGCGCTGCCGGCGAAATTTCCCAGTGCGCATGCTCCAAATGACGTCGCTAGGACGTCATTGTTTTCGGCGGCTACGTAAATTCCGGCCATCCGTATTCCCGATCGACTTACGCAAACGACGTAAAAATTTGAATCTCGGCGCGGGAACGACGGCCATACTTAACATTAGCTACCCCTCATATAGCAGGGGTAACTATCTGCTGGAAAAAGCCGAACGCAAACGACGTAAAAAAAAAGCGACGGGCGGGCGTTCGGACTTGAATCGGCGGTTCTCCTCATTTGCATATCCGACGCTTAAAAAAACGCGACGACACCTAGCGGCCGGCGGTAGATTGCAGCCTAAGATCCGACTGGTGTAAGGCACTTACACCAGTCGGATCTAAGGGAGATCTATGCGGAACTGATTCTTATGAATCAGTCGCATAGATCCGACCGTCGGATCTCAGAGATACGACGGCGGATCAGGAGATCCGCCGTCGTATCCCTTCATGAATCTGGCCCACTGTCTCCACTCCCCTTTGGTCAAAAGCTCACCAAATGACGATGCCTTGCACTCTCATGCCGCCCTAGTGGTCGTGCACGCGCTGGCAGTGTCGCGCTTGCGACCCTGTCGCGAGCTCCGTGGCTGTGCCCACGGGACCCGTGGACTTGATGTCCGCCGGTGTCCCGCCATCTGGTCACAGAGCTGAAGAACAGGGAGATGTCAGTGTAAACACAACATCTCCCCGTTCTTCCTAGTAACATGTCACTGATCGTCTGTTCCCAGTCATCGGGAACAACGATCAGTGACATGCCACGGCAAGCCACGCCCCCTAACAGTTGGAAGCACTCCCTAGTTCACACTTAACCCCTTCAGTGCCCCCTACAGGTTAACCACTTCACTGCCAGTGTCATTTTTACAGTAATCAGTGCATTTTTATAGCACTGATCGCTGTAAAAATTACAGTGGTCCCAAAAATGGCCTCAAAAGTGTCCGATGTGTCCGCCATAATGTCGCAGTCATGATAAAAATCGCTGATCGCCGTCATCACTAGTAAAAAAAAAATATTCATAAAAATGCCATAAAACTATCCCCTATTTTGTAGACACTATGGCCCGGATTCAAGTAGCACTTACGCCGACGTATCTTAAGATATGCCGCGTAAGTGCACATATGCGCCGTCGTATCTCTGCGCCTGACTTTGAAAGCAAGATATGCCTGTAAAAAGGCTTCATCCGACCAACGTAAGTTTCCTACGCCGTCGTATCGTGGGCGCATATTTACGCTGGCCGCAAGGGGCGCTCCCATTGATTTACAAATCGAATATGCAAATGAGTGAGATGCGCCGATTCACGAACGTACTTGCGCCCGGCGCATTAATATACGTGGTTTACGTAAGTCGTACGTCCGCCATAAAGTTACAACTCATAAAGCAGGTGTAAGTAAGCAGCATCAATGCAAATGGCTGCACCAGGGAACACAGCCGTCGTTATTTACGTTGTTTACGTAGTACGTGAATAGGGCTGGGCGTAGGTTACGTTCACGTCGTAGGCAGTGATTCGACGTATCTTAGGGAGTATTTTCGACGTGATTCTGAGCATGCGCACTGGGATGCGTCCACGGGACGGAGCATGCGCCGTTCGTTCGGCCCATCATTTGCATGGGGTCACGCTTCATTTAAATGAATCACGCCCACTTATACCTACTTTGAATTAGGCTGGCTTATGCCTACGAATTTAGTTACGCCAGCGCAATGTTGGGAGCATTTGCTTTGTGAATTCCATGCTTGCATCTCTGCGTTGCGTCGGCGTAGCGTAAAAGAGATACGCTACGGCGGCATATATATGCGCCGATGTCTGTGAAACCCGGGCCTATAACTTTTGCGCAAACCAATCAATATACGCTTATTGCAATGTTTTTTTACCAAAAATATGTAGAAGAATACATATTGGCCTAAACTGAGGAAAAAAACATTTTTTTATATATTTTTGGGGGACATTTATTATAGCAAAAAGAAAAAATATTGAATTTTTTTCAAAAGTGTCGCTCCATTTTTGTTTATAGCACAAAAAATAAAAACCGCAGAGGTGATCAAATACCACCAAAAGAAAGCTCTATTTGTGGGAAAAAACTACGTCAATTTTGTTTGGGAGCCACCTTGTACGACCGCACAATTGTCAGTTAAAGCGACGCAGTGCCGAATCACAAAAAGTGGCCTGGTCTTTGACTAGCCAAATGGTCCGGGGCTTAAGTGGTTAAAACAGCTTCAAACATTGTACTCACATAAGCTCAAATCAATGAAACCTAGAGGCATCCACTTACAGCAGCAAGTACTGGTGTAATGTGGTCTCAGTGGACACAGCATAGGTGAACTGAATCTCACAGCGAAAGGTCGTGATCCTCCTAGCGTCACTTCCGATATAGCGTCAAGCGTTAAAAACTAGTTGTCGTACAGCCACGTCCAGACCAGCAATAGGGGCATGAGGAGTGTCACGAATAGTGATGATGAATCTTTTTCTATAGAAGAATTTATCACATTACTGTGGTGCCCATGCAGGTTATTTTATGTGGGGAGGACCAAGAGACTCCTCAAAATCCCTGTGGCAGAACACCTTGCCAATATTAAAAAGGGATTCAATTATCACAGTGTTTTTCTTCATTTTAAAGGGGTTGTAAAGGTAAAAAAATTTTCCCTAAATAGCTTCCTTTACCTTAGTGCAGTCCTCCTTCACTTACCTCATCCTTCCATTTTGCTTTTACATGTCCTTATTTCTTCTGGTGTGGAGAAAGCCTCTTGAGGGGGGAGGGGGTGAGCAGGAGGGTCAGGACACTCTCTACTTTGCAGATAGAGAAAGGAGCTGTGTGTTAGTGGGCGTCCTGACACTCCTGCTCGCCCCCACACCAGGGAGAAAGCCTCCCATTACTGCGTGTAGTTACAGACAGAAGAACAGGAAGTGAGAATTTCTCAGATGAAATAAGGACATTTAAAAGCAAAATCGATCATTACAATTTTGTGGAATGGATTGTGTGTTTCCATCAGCAAGAGTCCACGATATCGCGTGTCACATCTGGATATGGGTGGATATCTAACCCTGTAAGGGTTAATGCTGTTTTGTCGAGCATGAGAGTGCAAGGCATCGTCATTTGGTGAGTTTTTAACTAAAGGGGAGTGGAGACACTGGGCCAGATTCATGTAGCTCAGCGGATCTTTAGATCCGCAAGATCTACCTGTTTTACGATCCGCCGGTGCAATTTAGCGAGGCTAGTGCATGATTCATAAAGCACTTACCTCGCAAATTGCACCGTCGGATCGTAACTCCCCCCGGCGGAATGCAAATTCCGCGGCTAGGGGGAGTGTACAATTTAAATCAGGCGCGTTCCCGCGCCGGTTTAACTGCGCATGCAAAGCCCAGTGCGCATGCTCCAAATGACGTCGCTAGGACGTCATTGCATGCTCCAAATGACGTCGCTAGGACGTCATTGTTTTCGGCGGCTAGGTTACTTACGGCCATCCGTATTCCCGACGTACTTACGTAAACAACGTAAAAAATGTAAAACTCGGCGCAGGAACGTCGGCCATACTTAACATTAGCTACCCCTCATATTAGCAGGGGTAGCTCTCCGCCGAACGCAAACAACGTTGAAAAAGAGCGACGGGCGGGCGTACGGACGTGAATCGGCGGTTCTCCTCATTTGCATATGCGACGTTGAAAAAAAAGCGACGACACCTAGCGGCCGGCGGGAGATTACAGCCTAAGATTCGACTGGTGTAAGTCACTTGCACCAGTCGGATCTAAGGGAGATCTATGCGGAACTGATTCTTATGAATCAGTCGCATAGCTCCGACCGTGGGATCTCACAGATCCGACCGTCGGCTCTCACAGATACGACGGCGGATCAGGAGATCCGCCGTCGTATCTATTGATGAATCTGGCCCACTGAGTGCACACGATGTGGTTGAAGTTTTGAAGATCTCACATCAGGATATATTCAGCTTTCCTTGTTTGAGACAATCCAGTCACATTTATGGACTATTTTTGTACAAACTTTATTTTTTGTTGTTTATTTATGTTTTTGTGTTGATCACTATCACCTGTCACTGGGTTTATTTATTTCTACAGTTTAGCGCTACTATTTACTTTAGTTTACATTGTAAATGCTTATTTGTATTTGATTCATTTAAAGTAGCAGCTGTGGTAAAATTAAGACCCGGTTCACACAGGGGCGGCACGACTTTGGGGCGACTCGTCAAGGCGATCTCAAGACGACTTCAGAGGCGAGTTGCAAAATGACTTCTGTATTGAAGTCAATGCAAGTCGCCCCGAGTCACCCCCAAAGTCGTACAAGAACCTTTTTCTAAGTCGGAGCGACTTGAGTCTCTCCTATTAGAACAGTTCCATTGAACAGAACGGGACTTGTCAGGTGGTTGAGTCGCCTGACGAGTCGCCCCTGTGTAAACCAGCTCTTAGGTTACTTTTGGCGCAGTGGTGGTACTTGAAGAGTGGGTGTACTGATCTTTTTGGACCAGTTTTGTTGAATATATAATATACAGCAAATCAGAAATGAAACTGGTAGTGAAGTCACGCATTGAGTTTTAGTTCCTTCTTCAGCAGCTGTGAGACCCCTCCAGTGTTTCTCATGTGCGGTCCAGAAAGGGTTATCCAACTATTGTTTCCAATCTCACCTGCCACGTTAATTTATGTTACAAAATTTCCTCTTTCCGCTGATGAATGAAATTCTTTGACCTGCTGCCAAATCCACAGGAGAAGTCGGATCTTCTCTGCCATGAAATGCTCTTTAATTAACCTGAGCAACCACCGGTGCCTTCCGCACCATAAACCTTTCAGGAAAATCTGCAGCTTTATCCTGAAAAAGAGCGAAACAATCCACATAAATTACTATTAACAAGAACATGTTTCCCAACTGCTGAGGCATCAGACATGTGAGCGCTCTGATTGGCTTTGTTGTTTCCAGTTACTCTTTAACCCCTTAGGACTTGACGAATAATTTTCTTTCATGACAGGAGTGATTCAGTCAGAGATTAAGTAATATATATATTTTTTAAGATTTTTGCTCTCAGCCACAACATAATAACAATAAAAGTAAAATCAAGACTTTTATTTTCCCTGAATTTTGGAAAAAAATCTGTAGATTTTGGTGAAGTGTTACCTAATTCTCTGAATCCGCTTCCTGACAGTGACAATTGTGGACCATGCCCACACAATGTGTTGGCACAGCCACTTATAGTCTCCACCAGGGGTATGTGTGATAGGTGACAGCACAGGTGCACCATTGGGAGACAATTTCCTCCTCATGACAGGAAGTGCTTAACCACTTCTCGCCCGGTCAATAGTCAATTGATGTCCGGGAAGTGGTTGTGAAATCCTGACTGGACATCTATTGAGGTCCTGCAGGATTACATGCCGGCGCACGCCTGTGTCAGTCTGACACCCGGCATCTCCGATCTCGGTAAAGAGCCTCCGGCGGAGGCTCTTTACCACGTGATCAGCCATGTCCAACCACGGCTGATCACGATGTAAACAGGAAGAGCCGTTGATCGTTGACCTTTAAAGCAGATTAAACAGCAGAGTGCTTGTGCTGTGTAATCTGCCCCCCTCTAAACTGTAAAAAAAACCTCCCTGAAACTTCCACTTACTGTATGCCCTCTCTATACTGACCACGATAACCAGGGCTACTCAGCGGCAGACCTCCGCAATGTCTCCTGGGAACAATGACAAAAGCTCCCAGGAGACATTGCAGCATCAAGGAAGTGACGGAATACCCGCACACTACCCGATGAATCCATATACAGGAAGCGGCCAGTAACATAAAGGATTACAAAGGTACAGTAGATCGAAAAGAAAAAAACCATGCGGTTTAGTAATTATGCATATGAGCGTATCATTTTTTTTTTTTTTTTTGTGGGGGAGTGGGTCTTGGGTGGGAGTTCCCACACTTTTTTCCCCAGGACTTGACCCCTGACCCTAACGCAATAGGCTGTGGACACCTATGATACTGACATAGGGTGACAACGTAGTATCTCTTGCCACCCTGTGCTCCTGAGAACTACAGGCTGGTGTAAATTTAACATTGGAATAGTACAAGAAATACCCAAAGAGCAAAATTGGAGTTTAGAGGTGTAAGAAAATAAATCAATAAAAATCTGAATTACAAAAGATATAAATTGTATTTCATAAACATAATTAAAACATAAATAATTATAAAAGGGGGGGGTAGAGCCCTGTGGTCACAATACAAAAGAATGGTTGCCTCTACGTGTTTCACCACAATCGTGGCTTCTTCAGGAGCTTTTGTAGGACCTTAGTACAATACCACTAAAACAAAAAAATATAATAAAATACATTTTAAAATTTTAAATGTATTAAAATTTTAAATTTTAAAATGTAAAATGTAATTTATTATAATTTTTTTGTAAAAAAGCTCCAGAAGAACAGAAGAAGCCATGATTGTGGTGAAACATGTAGAGGCAACCATTATTTTGTATTGTGACCACAGGGGCTCCCTTTTTCAATTATTTCTTTTTTAATTATGTTTATGAAATAAAATAGATATTTTTTGTAATTCTGATTTTTATTGATTTTCTTGCACCTCTAAACTTCAATTTTGCTCTTTGGGTATTTCTTATACAGGCTGGTGTAGTTCAGAATATTCACCTAGGGATTGATTTACTAAAGGCAAATAGACTGTGCACTTTGCAAATACAGGGCCAGATTCACAAAGGAGATACGACGGAGTATCTCTCAGAGTATCTGTGCGACTGATTCATAGAATCAGTTACGCATAGATATCCCTAAGATCCGACAGGTGTAATTGTTTTACACTGTCGGATCTTAGGATGCAGTACCGCGGCCACCGCTGGGGGGAGTTTGCGTCGTAAACCAGCGTCGGGTATGCAAATTAGGAGTTACGGCGATCCACGCGTTCGCTACGTCGCCGCTAGTCTAGTTTCCCGTTGCAAAGTTAGTCGTCGTTTTGGGTGCCTTAACTTTACACAGCACACGTATGTGCTGTATAAAGTATGGCCGTCGTTCCCGCGTCGAAATTTAAAAATTAACGTCGTTTGCGTAAGCCGTCCGGGAATACGGAATTACGTTACGCGCGTCGCCGTTCGAAAAAATGACGTCACTACGCGCAAAGCACGGCGGGTAATTCAAAAGGGAGCATGCGCAGTAGGTCCGGCGCGGGAGCGCGCCTAATTTAAATGGCACACGCCCCTTTGAATTACGCGGGCTTACGCCGGAGGCCGCCGGCATAGTTTTCATCGCAAGTGCTTTGTGAATCAGGCACTTGCGATGAAAACTTGCGGCGGTGTAACGTATCTAGGATACGTTACGCCGCCGCTCTTCTACCTGAATCTGGCCCACAGTTGCTGCAGAGGTTAGTAAATGAGGGAAAGCTCTTCTACATGAGATGAAGGCTAACTGTTCTATTTAGGCCACGATGCATGTTTATTATTTTTTTTCTCAGATGAGTTGCTGAGTACAAATTCAAATTTGAAGTCCAGACACAGGTCTCAAGAACAATGAAGATCTGGCTAATCAAATTCTCATTCAGATCCGCTAGAAGAGAGACCTCTCCCAGATCTACGCATAAAATGTCGGAGCATCTTCATCATTATAAGTTTGTCCCACTCTGTCTGGATTACTCTGGGACATGTATCCCATGAGCCCCTGCTGTCACCATTATTTACCGAGGTCATGAAAAGTTTGCCTTGTACTCTGTCAGCGTGAAAGCAAGCACAGAGCTTAAGCCTCGGGGGGCGATGGCGGCTCAATCCCATGACTTAATATGATGTAACCCAGTCTCGCTGTCACAGCAATTGTGAATCAATGCAGAAATTACAGTCTGTAGTAAATTGTACTGTGTCCTGGAAATAGGGGGCCAAATCATGCAAAGCTGAAGGATGTTCATGCCTGTATTCCTTCTGTCAGGCTTTTGTTTTACGTTAAAGCAGAACTCTAGCCAAAAACAACAAGATCAGATGAATTGCCTGATTCAAGATAAAACAACAAAATCAGCTTTCATTGCAATATCTACCAATATTTAACCACTTAAGGGCCGGACCAATATGCTGCTACATGACCCAAGGGGTTTTTACAATTCGGCACTGCGTCGCTTTAACAGACAATTGCGCGGTTGTGCGACGTGGCTCCCAAACAAAATTGCCGTCCTTTTTTCCCCACAAATAGAGCTTTATTTTGGTGGTATTTGATCACCTCTGCGGTTTTTATTTTTTGGGCTATAAACAAAAATAGAGCGACAATTTTGAAAAAAATGCAATATTTTTTACTTTTTGCTATAATAAATATCCCCCAAAAACATATATAACATTTTTTTTTCTTTCAGTTTAGGCCGATACGTATTCTTCTACCTATTTTTGGTAAAAAAAATCGCAATAATCGTTTATCGGTTGGTTTGCGCAAAATTTATAGCGTTTACAAAATAGGGGATAGTTTTATTGCATTTTTTTTTTTTTTTTTTTTTTACTACTAATGGCGGCGATCAGCGATTTTTTTCATGACTGCGACATTATGGCGGACACTTCGGACAATTTTGACACATTTTTGGGACCATTGTCATTTTCACAGCAAAAAATGCATTTAATTGCATTCTTTATTGTGAAAATGACAGTTGCAGTTTGGGAGTTAAACACAGGGGGCGCTGTAACATTTAGGGTTCACTTTGTGTGTGTTTACAACTGTAGGGGGGTGTGGCTGTAGGACTGACGTCATCGATCGAGTCTCCCTTATATAAGGGATCACTCGATCGATACGCCGCCACAGTGAAGCACGGGGAAGCCGTGTTTACATACGGCTCTCCCCGTTCTTCAGCTCCGGGGAGCGATCGCGACAGAGCGGCTATAAACGAATAGCCGCGCCGTTGTCCCGGATCGCTCCCCGAGGCTTACCGATCGCCGCATGTACGGGGGGGGGGTCCCGATCGGACCCCCGACCCACGTCAAGCAGAGGACGTACAGGTAAGTGCATGTGCCTGTCCGTGCCATTCTGCTGACGTATATTTACATGAGGCGGTCCTTAAGTGGTTAAAGAACACTAAAAAATTTTTGGGGGGAAAATAACAAACATGTTATACTTACCTCCACTGTGCAGCTCGTTTTGCACAGAGTGTCCCCGAACCCTGTCTTCTGGGGTCCCTCGGCGGCTGTCTCGGCTCCTCCTCGCAAGAGCTTTCCACCTTCATGCGAGCGAGCTTGCATGGTGGAAAGCTTTTGCGGGCACGCTCCCGTGATACAGCGGCGGGCATTACCGGCCGACTGTATCACTCGGCCCCGCCCCCCCGGCGTGCCGCGTCATCGGATGTGTTTGACAGCAGCGCCAGCCAATGGCTGCGCTGCTATCAATCCGTCCAGCCTAGCCAATCAACGGCCAGGCTGGAAACCGAAGAGGATCACAGGGACGTGATTTCACCTCCAAATACGGAAAGGTTTTTTCACAGTAAGAGCTGTGAAAATGTGGAACAGACTCCCTCCAGAGGTGGTTCTGGCCAGCTCAGTAGATTGCTTTAAGAAGGGCCTGGATTCTTTCCTAAATGTACAGAATATAACTGAGTACTAAGATTTGTAGGTAAAGTTGATCCAGGGTAAATCCGATTGCCTCTCGGGGGATCAGGAGGGAATTTTTTCCCCTGCTGTAGCAAATTGGATCATGCTCTGCTGGGGTTTTTTGCCTTCCTCTGGATCAACTGTGGGTATGGAGTTGGGTGTATAGGATTTTACTGTGTTTTTTATTTTGTTTTTTTTTGTGGTTGAACTGGATGGACTTGTGTCTTTTTTCAACCTGACTAACTATGTAACTATGGACGCGCGCGGGACTTTCGAGGGGTGAGGTAAGTAAAACGGGGGTTCGGGGCGGTACCGTCGGATGTTTTTTCACCTTAATGCATCCTATGCTTACCTTTACTTTTACAACCCCTTTAAAGACGTGTTAATAAAAACAGAGCTGCATTTGTGTCTTATACAGTGGGGAAAATTGTTATTTGATCCCCCTGCAGATTTTGTAAGTTTGCCCACTTGCAAAGAAATTAAGGGTCTATACATTTTTATCAAAGGTGTATTTTAAATGCTAGAGACAGAATATCAACCAAAAGTCCAGAAAAAAACACATCATACAAATGTTATAAATTCAGTTGCAGTTCAGGGAGTAAAATAAGTATTTGATCCTCAAGAAAAACATGACTTAGTACTTGTTAGATACCTGATTTGGACAGGTATCTGCACCCCCTCCCCCCTGAAAGGTGCCAATTGTGGCACCGAAGGGGGGGGAGGAATCCGATGAGCGGAAGTTCCACTTTAGGGTGGAGCTCCGCTTTAAGGTTTTTAAAAGAATCTCCACCTTCTTCCCCTACAGTATGTGAAAAAATGTAATTTATAAACGCACACACTCTCACTCACACACACATCACTGCTATACGCAGCTCCTATCTCTGTTTCATAGAACTCACCCACTCGTACTGAATCTGGGTATTTGCTGAGCCAGCAGGTCTGGCAGGAGGTCTCGCCTCTGTGAACCCTGATATCACACTCAAGGCTCCTGGCTGGACAAGGTAGGATGCTTGCTGCTCTGTATGGCATACTTACATTATGTTAGGCTGTAGTAGATTACCACCCGCACACATTTCTCTGTTTACTTTTTGGACTCCTGGCGTGCAGAGGCACCGCAAGCAACACAAGTGAAGAAATAACGGCAATTGTAGTACATTTGCAGTCTTTACTCACAAAGGGGTTGATTTACAAAAGGCAAATCCACTTTGCACTACAAGTGCACTTGGAAGTACAGTCGCTTTAGATCTGAGGGGAAGATCTGAAATGAGGGGAAGCTCTGCTGATTTTATCATCCAATCATTTACAAGCAAAAACATTTTTTTTTCCTTGCATGTTCCCCTCAGATCTACAGCGACTGCACTTCCAAGTGCACTTGTAGTGCAAAGTGGATTTTCCTTTAGTAAATAATAAGTGTCATATGCCCATCCAGCCTTTCAGAGGCACACACCGCCCTTTAATTAAGGGGGCCCTTGTGTCCTCATGATTTTGGATATATATATTACATTTGTTTGTAAGTAAGTACCACAACCACGTGCAGAGTCTGTGCAAATAAATCTTTCTGCGGAAAGCAATAGAAGAAGCACAATCACTGTGCAGCACTAACTCAGAAAAGCAAACTATGCGATGAACAACCTCAGCTGCTCCAAATATTACATCAGCTATTGGCGCTTTTTAAGTTCTGTACATACAGTCTTGAGATTTTCACTGCTCTGCCACACAGCACTGGCACAGAAGATAGCCTGATTATCGGCTGCAGTTCAGAAATCATGCCCCTTCCCCTGGCCCGTGCCTGGACAATAAAGGACATCTTTCTGTCATTCTGTTCAGTCCTCCCTTGAGCATGCTTCTTTACAGCAAAGCAGCACAACAGATTGGCTTCTTGTACTTCTTCCTTTTCCAAGTCTGAGTTGCTATACAGTTACTGCTGGCATTTAAACTTCTTGCATGTAATAATGAAGAATACAGAGCTGAATTCGACTTTGGGAAATGTTCTGCCAGCAACTACTGATATTTAAAATACAGAAACAAATGTAACAACACTGGCCTAGATTCAAGAAGCAATTGCGCCTGTGTAACCATAGGTTACGCAGCGCAATTGCTTACTTGCTCCGGCGTTACGAATGCTCCTGATACAGGAACATCGTAACGCAGACTGCAGCCTAAAATCTGCGTGGCATAAGGCTCTTATGCCACGCAGATTTTAGGCTGCATTCTTGCGTTGACCGATAGGGGGCGCTCCCATTGTGATCAGCGCATATTGCATACTAACACCGATTCACAATTGTTGCGCGGGCCCTGCGTACGCAAGTTACGTCGTTTCCGTACGGCGTGCTTAGCGTAAGGCTGCTCCTGCTAATAGCAGGCGCAGCCAATGCTAAGGATACCCGTCGTTCCCGCGTCGCGACGTTCGAATTTTACGTCGTTTGCGTAAGTGAATCGTGAATGGCGCTGGACGCCATTCACGTTCACTTTGAAGCAAATGACGTCCTTGCGACGTCATTTGCCGCAATGCACGTCGGGAAAGTTTCCCGACGGAGCATGCGCTTTACGATCGGCGCGGGAACGCGCCTAATTTAAATGATTCCAGCCCCCGGCGGGATCATTTACATTGCCGACGCGCCCTCGCAATTTACGGAGCTACAAAATCGTTGCCCTGTGCCTCCGCAAAAAAAGAGCAAATCTCTTTGAATCTGGGCCACTGATCTTTTTTGGTATAGTACAGAATGTCATTTGTTGCTTTTTTATATATCTGTAAATTATTCTGAGCTACTTCTCTCTTTCAAAGATTAAAGTGTGTGAATAGGCAAAATGTTTTTTTTAATTTTGGAATGTAAAAAAAAGGAAGTGTTTCTTTTTTTTCTTTTTGCTGTACATGCATAAGAGATGTCAAATCTCCTACTTTGAATATCCAATGTTGTGAATGACTAAATAGAATTCTTTGGTGAGGCTGTTCACAAATACTAATGTACCCCCAAATATAAGAGGTCGGAAATCTGAATATTTAGAAAGCAGCAAGGAAGCAAAAGCAATGGTGAGAAAGTCCAGAGTGTTTTTATTTAATAATCAGAAGAATAAGAGAGGCAATGTGTTTTGGGGGTTCAAACACTCTCCGGGGCTTTTATGTTATGCAAGTTCAAAGGTGCCTGAATTCTGAAGCCCTGTACACACGGGCAAGAATCTCGTCAGGAAAAAAAAGTTGTTTTTCCCGACGAGATTCTTGGCAAGAATCTCTTGCCGCCCGAGTGTACAGACTCTACTTTCAAAAGAACCGCGGTTCTCTTGAAAGGCAAGAACGTGGTTACGTCATTGCGTACAACGAGTATACGCTTGTCACATTCGATGCCACATTCAAAGTCATTTCGAGCATGCACGGGTTTCCACAGCAACCAGGTAAGTATACACACTCTCAGGTTTTTCGGCAGGAAAACTGCCAAGAATCTCACAACGAGAAAATAGAGAACATGTTCTCTATTTTTCTCCAATGGCTCTAGTTCACACCAGTGCAGTCAGTTCCAGTCAGTTTCCGGTGAAGAAACTGACCGGAAACTGACTGTATTGGTGCAGAAAAAACAGAACTGCATGGAAGTGCACTTGGTGTGAACTGTCCATTCACACTAATGCGTTTTTTTGATGCATTTTGCAGAAATGCAGGGACATTTTTTAACATGGTTTTCTATGGAACATGTTCACATAAATGCTTTTTTGTGCCTCTGCGTTTTTGGAAAGGGTTGGGGGACTTTTTTTTCTGCAAAAAGCAGCATTTTGCATGTAATAGAATTCAATGGACCCGCATCCAAAACGCAAGTACCGCGTTTTTACCGCGATTTACGTTTTTTTTTTTTAAAAGGAAATATAAAAAAAAAAAAAAACGCAAATCGCGGTAAAAACGTGTGTCGAAAAATGCAGCAAGCACCGCAAAAACACTCAAAAGCAACATGCATAGGTGTGAATCGAGCCCTAATATACGTGTAAAGGCAGGCGTCCCAATACCTTTGGTAATATAATGTACATGTAAAGGCAGGCGTCCTTTGGTAATATAGTGTACGTGTCTATACAATCAGCTGTCTGCTCACATGGGGTCACGCTATAACTTGGTAGACACAGCACTTTATAAATTATTCTGCTGCTTTCAGCACCATACATCCACCACAAAGCAGCAAGTCTTAAAAGAGAAGAAGAAGTGAAAGGGACACACTCAGGGATTTGTCTAATGGAGTTTCCAAAGGAAATTGAGCACATACATGTGACCTCAGTGGTTCTAATTGGGATAAAATCCCCTTCTGCTCCCTTCTTTTCTTTTTAAAAGCGGTTGTAAACCGCATAAACTTTTTTTTTTTCCCCCCAAACCTGCAATGCAAAAGGCATAATAGGCTAGTATGCATCGCATACTAGCCTATTATGAAATACTTACCTCGGAACGAGGTGTGTACCACTTACCTGGTCCACGCCGAGCAGGATGTCATCTTGCTCCGGCGTGTCTTCCGGGTATCGCCGCTCCAGCGCTGTGATTGGCTGGAGCGGCGATGACGTCACTCCCGCGCGTGCGCGCGGGAGATTTAAAATCGGCAGGGTCCGGCGATGCCGGTCCTTCAGCCGTGGAGTCCCCCCTGCGCATGCGCTGCCCGCATTGCGGGGGGAATATCTCCTAAACCGTGCAGGTTTAGGAGATATTATCCTTACCTACAGGTAAGCCATGTTGTAGGCTTACCTGTAGGTAAAAGTCCAAATAGTGGGTTTACAACCACTTTAAGAAGTTTGGTCTGTCGCATTCACATATTGTAAGTATGCCAAAACGAGGATTTAGAGCTGAACTCCAGGCAGATATACAATACTCAAATTACTCCAGCTCTGTATTCAATAATACATAATACATTTTTTTTTAATGCAAGCAGTGCAAGTACCAGGATTTGACCTAGCATCAGGCTCCTGTAAGAAAGAAAGTTACCGCTCCTGGTGGATTGTGTTAGGATGATCAGTGTAGTCTCAGGAGATCAAGGGTGCTGACAATGCACAAGGCAACAAATGGAAAAAGAAAATATGGACAGCCGCACTCCAAAAAACCTTGATGGTTGTCTTTTCGCACTATAAATTAGTGCTTAACCGCTTCCATACAGGGCTTTTATACACACATCCATACCAGGCCTATTCTGGCACTTCTCTCCTACAAATCATAATTTTTTTGCTAGAAAATTACGCAGAACCCCCAAACATTGTATATGTTTTTTTAGCAGACACCCTAGGGAATAAAACGACGGTCATTGAAACGTTTTATCTTGCACGGTATTTACGCAATCATTTTTCAAACGCCTTTTTTTTGGAAAAAAATTGTTTCATGAATTAAAAAAATAACAAAACAGTAAAGTTAGCCCAATTTTTTTGTAAAATATGAAAGATGATGTTACGCCGAGTAAATAGATACCTAACATGTCACACTTTAAAATTGCGCACACTCATGGAATGGCGCCAAACTTCGGTACTTAAAAATCTCCATAGGCAATGCTTTGAAATTTTTTACAGGTTACCAGTTTAGATTTACAGAGGAGATCTAGTGCTAGAATTGTTGCTGCCACTCTAACGCACGCGGCGATACCTCACATATGTGGTTTAAACGGCGTTTACATATGTCGGCGGGACTTGCGTGTGCGTTCGCTTCTGCGTGCGAGCTACTGGGGACAGGGGCGTTAAAAAAAAAAAAAATTTTTCTTTTTTTTTTTTTTACATATTTATTCATTTTTTTACACTTTTTTATTTTTTTATTTTTTTTATTATCACTTTTATTCCTATTACAAGGAATGTAAACATCCCTTGTAATAGGAATGTGTGTGACAGGTACTCTTTATGGAGAGATGCGGGGTCAATAAGACCCCACATCTCTCCTCCAGGCTGGAAAGCATGAAATCTCATGCTTACTGTTGCTTAGCAGCCGCAATTGCGGCTTTGTTTACTTACGGGGACCCGGACGTGACGTCATCACATCGCGCCCGGGTCCTCCGACAGTCATAGAGATGACTGGTGACCATCTGGTCACCAGTCATCTCTATGCTTCCTGCCAGCGTCGGACGATTCATTCTCCGGGCCCCCGATGGCACGGGAGAGCCCGGAGAAGCACCGGATGGCGGCGGGAGGGGGGGATGTCCCCTCCTGCCGCCTGTAAGAACGATCTAGCGGCGGAACCACCGCTATGATTATTCTTACGTTGTGCAGAATCGCCGGCACAAGAGAAGGATATCTGAATGATGCCTCTAGCTGCAGGCATCATTCAGATATCCACCCGCAAAGCCCAGGACGTCATATGACGTCCACCCGGATCGGTAGAGGTCCGTTGTGGACGTCATTTTACAATCGGCCAAGCGGGAAGTGGTTAATCATAGCTCATAGCTCATTCATTCATTCATTCATCAAGGTTTTTTGGAGTGCGGCTGTCCATATTTTCTTTTTCCATCAGGCTCCTGTAGTCTACTGGAAAATAGGAGTGAGGAAGAAGCAACATAAGGATTCAATCAGTTGTACTGAAGTGCAAGGAGCATGCTGATAGTAAGGCCCCATACACACCATAGAATCCATCCGCAGATAAATCCCAGCAAATGGGTTTCAGCGGATAGATCCTATGGTGTGTACACGCCAGCGGATCTTTATCCGTGGATATATCTCCCCTGGGATGGATTCCAGCAGATCGGATATTCGCTGACATGCACAACAAATCCATCTGCTGGAATCCATCCCAACGGATGGATCCGCTGGTCTGTACAGACTCACCGAATCCATCCGTCCGAAGGGATCCCCCGCATGCGTCGTAATGATTTGACGCATGCGTGGAATTCCTTATATGACAGCGTCGCGCACGTCGCCGCGTCATAATCGCGGCGACGGCGCGACACGTCATCGCCAGAGGATTTCGGCGTGGATTTCAATGCGATGGTGTGTACACACCATCGCATGAAAATCCGCCGAAATCCACGAGAGGATTTATCCGCGGAAACGGTCCGCTGGACCGTATTCACGGATAAATTCTATCGTGTGTATGGGGCCTAAGAGAGAGCAGAATCACAGATAAATGGTCTCTGCCACTTCTCTTCTTACCGTCCAGTCACAGGCTGGGAAAGAGACAAGACCTGTAACTGTTATTTACTGCAGCAGAGAAAAATCAGGTCTCCTGCTCTTTTAGACAGAGCTATGTAAATCCCAGGACTAGATTGACGAGAATATAAATTCCTTGCCAGGTAAATGGGCTCCCTTATATGGTTTTATATCTGTGTATTTAGCTATTTGCATATAAAAGGAGTACTGTGTTATATTCTACTATTGTAACATTTAGTTACTGTATTGCATGATTATTATATTGCATGACTTGTGTGAACCGCTCAGTTGAAAGCTTGTCACACTCACATGTTTTGCAAATTGGATAAAACGCATCCAATTCACATATGTGTAAACCCAGTCTGAAGGAAAATCAGTTAAAGTGGAACTAACCCCATCAATTTAACCATTTCTCAAAACAATTACATAAAGTGGAACTAAAGTTCCACTGTCACAAGCTGCAAGTAGGCATGCTCGTTATTGCAGACGAGACATGTACAGTATAATGTCTCTTTTGCAAAAAAATACACATACCTGTTGGCTCAGCGTGTTCTCTGGCATGTAAACTTCTCACATTGCTGGCACAGTGCCTGTGTATACAAAAATCTGAAGAGATGGGAATCCCACCTAATACTAGTGTGTAGCACTCTCCCTAAATAAACAGGGGGGTTGTAGTCAAAATATGATAGACAAAAATAAAAAACAAAAAAGGATTCTCCACACACTATAGAAGATTTCTATCCCCTCCCCTACAAAAACCTCTAAGTACCGTACCCTGTATGGAACGATGATGCACCACCCATCATACAAAGAATTTAGGGGCAGGAAACACAATTCCCACAGGGGGCTTAACCCACCCTACCCAATACAAACACCCCCCCCTCTTTTTTTCCTTAAAGTGGAGGTCCACACAAAAAGTACCCCTCCTCCCCTCTGGTGTCACATCTGGCACCTTTCAGGGGGTGCAGATACCTATATAATACAGGTATCTGCACCCACTTCCAGGAATAGACTCCCACGTGAGTCACGTCCCCTCCCGTCCCCCCACCGTGCTATCTTCTGGGAAACACACTGGTCCCAGGAGAGAGCGGGGACCAGTAAGGACAGGCCGCGCCGCTCGCGCATGCGCAGTAGGGAATTGGGCAGTGAAGCCGCAATGCTTCACTTCCTGATTCCTTCACCGAAGATGGTGGCAGGGGCAGCCGCGAGACAAGCAATTGCTCCACCTCGGCTGCCGACATCACAGGCGCGCTGGACAGGTAAGTGTCCATTTTTTAAAAGTCATCAACTGCAGTATTTGTAAGGATAAATTCCCCCTCAGGCAGTTATCCCCAATGGAAGATTTCCTCTCTATTCCTTTTTCTGGTGGCAACTTAGAATATTGTATTTCCTATACATTTTTGTACCAGTGCCAATGGTTCCCAGGAGAATTAGAGAGGTCAAATTAACCCAGCAGTGTCACAGACAGTAATGGCTCTTGTCAACATTCTTTTCATACATTGCATTTGCTACATGTTGTATTTGAATGCAAACACATACATTTGAATGGCAAACAAGGTGTTTGATGGTGTGTGCCTACAGTTCAAATATACCTCAGTAGGACATGCTGCATCCAGAGAAAGGCAGCGCAATCCAAAGCAAGTCAAACACAACCTCTGACTTGACATATGTACTGCTCTAATAAAATCTGTTGGATTTAGTTGACCTGCATTTGAGGAAAGGAAATGCAGCGAAACCACACCTTCAACATAAGCCCTAATAAAAACTTAACACAGTGTAGCGCCTGGCTACTTTCATAGCAGGTGCTGCTGTAAATTTAGAGGGGGTCAGAGAGTAATGCCGCGTACACACAATCGGTTCGTCTGATGAAAACGGTCGTTGTGATGGATCGTTTTCATCAGACGAACCGATCGTGTGTGGGCCCCATCAGTTATTTTCCCATCGGTGAAAAAACTTAGAACCTGTTTTAAAATGATCTGATGGTTAAAAAAACGATAGAAAAAAATGATCGTCTGTGGGGAAATACATCGGTTAAAAATCAACGCATGCTCAGAATCAAGTCGACACATGCTCGGAAGCATTGAACTTCATTTTTCTCAGCACGTTGTTGTGTTTTATGTCACCGCGTTCTGACACGATCGTTTTTTTAACTGATGGTGTGTAGGCAAGACTGATGAAAGTCAGCTTCATCGGATATCTGATGAAAAAATCCATCAGACCGTTTTCATCGGATGAACTGATTGTGTGTACAGGGCATTAGTTGCCTCTGACCATGTTTATTTGGCTAAATTGAAGGCCTCTGTTCCAGCTCTGGCTGTACTGTGTGCCCATGCTTGCTGTCTGGGGACTCTCAGACCCCCCCCCCCCCAGATGGCAGGTGGCAGCAGTGAGGTCAGTGTCGTGTGGATACTTCTCTTCGGCAGCCGTCCCCTGGGAGGAAGCCGATCGATGGGGAACCTGTCTGGGGGATACCGAGCACGAGGCTGGTGTCTCAGGAGAGGCCTACTTGCTCATCGAAGGACACTTTGTTTCTGAGAGGCTGGACGATGGTCGCCTATCAGTTCCTGACATAACTAAAGCTGTTTGAAGGAGATCCGGTGCCGAATCCAGTTGAGGATTTTGGACCGAAACTATCTCCACCTTTAGGAGGGTCTGTGGCAGAGACTTTACCCTAAAGTTTCGGAGTGACACTCAGGCTGGTGAAAGAGGCCTATCCAGATGCACTATATTCACTCTGGCTAGAGTGGCGAAGAAAGTTGTTGTTGGAAGCAGGACTGTTTCCAGGAACCAGTTACACCTGAATCTGTCACCTTCCATTCCTTCTATCCCTTCACTTTTCTACTATATACCATTTTTTACCCTGTTGGGTAATAAAAACACAGAAAAGACACCTGTCGTGTGGGTATTGACTTTATTACAGCTCTCATCCAGTACCCTAGACGGCGGGAAGATAGAGGTAACGTGCCAACCAAATCTAACCAGCAGCTCCTTCCGGAGTAGTGCTACAACAGTAAAATAAAAAATTTAGATACACTGATATAATTTTAATTTTTTAAACCTAAAAATAAAAAATGTGTCCTTTTTTTCCAGAAATAAGATGGAAAGATCACCAGAGTGGATCCTTCTTCTCTTCCTGTTCAGCCTTGGCCACGGCTTCCCACCATGGGAGGACAGGAATGCTCTGATAGAAAAGGAGAACAGTCGCCGGGTTGGAGGCAGCATCATCTTGGGAGAGAGAGAAACAGAAGCCAACAGAAATCTGATGAAGATTAAAGCGAATGAAATGAGTCAGGCGGATGCCACAGGGGTCTTTCCTCCCAGCATGCATTTTTTCAAGGCCCGTAGCCTTATTCAGCAGAGCAAAGTATTTAGGATTCTAAGAAAGATGCCAAAAGGTGAGAGAGAACCATTGCCAAGGTCAGTCTTGCTTTTACAAAACCAAGTCCAGGGTCAGCAGCTTTACCTCCTATAGGTCATTTAGTAAAGCAGCACCAACTCCATGCTTTGAGTAACAGAGGATTATGGGAACATGTACTTGGTGGATCTATAATGATTCAGCCATTATAGCATAGTCATAAAAGTACTATACCATCTCCATGGTTCTTTATGTTTAGAGAACAGAATTGTCAGAAAGAACTCTGAGGTAGGAACCATGATGGCCTTGCTGGGTTCATTCCTGTTAACAATAGTCATATGACTGTTCATCACTACCTAACAGTGGATTATTGGTCCTATCTATGAAAGAACAAGCAGCCACGCTCTGCGATCATAAATCCGAGTTTGGTGAGAGGTGTCACAAGGCACTTTGTAATACAGAAAACATCTCTATTGGCTGCTTTTTGTAAAACAAAAATTGTAGTGTTCCCTTACATTGGTGATTAGTGGAAAAGTACCTCTTGCATTGGTGGCTAGTAAGGAACATTGCAATGGTGGTTAAAAGTGCCCTCTTAGGCCCCGTACACACGACCGAACATGTCTGCTGAAACTGGTCCGCGGACCAGTTTCAGCAGACATGTTCAGTCGTGTGTAGGCCCGAGCGGACAGGATTACAGCGTACATTTGCCCGCCGGGCCTTTTTCCAGCGACAAAATATTTCTGAACATGTTTTAAAACATGCCCGCTGGAATCCTGCCCGTCGGACATGTTCGGTCGTCTATACAGACCTACCGTACATGTCCGAGCGGCCACCATCCCTCGCATGCGTCAAATGACTTTGACGCATGCGTGGAAGCATTGAACTGGCAGGGCCGCGCACGTCGCCGCGTCATCGGCGCGGCCTTGTCGCCGCGTATCGAGTACGCGCGGATTTCTGTATGATGGTGTGTACAGCCATCATACAGAAATCCCCGGGCAGACATGTACGCTGAAAACGGTCCGGCGGACCGTTTTCATCGTACATGTTTGCCCGTCTGTACAAGGCCTTATACTTGTGGTCAGTATGGAAGTTTTCAATTGTGGGTAAGCGGGAGAAGTACTCACTCCTATTGGGGGCCAAAAAAAAAGTACCCTTCAGTGTTGTTCAGTCATGAAGTGTTGACTACATTTGTGGTCGGTGAAGAAGGCCCCCCTTATATTGGTGGTCAGTGAAGAGGAGCCCCCTTATACTGGTGGTTAGTGGAGAAGGCCCCCTTTACGATTGGTCTATATACAGTATAGTTGAGCCAGAAAGAGCACAACAGTTAGATAATGCCAAACAAATGTATATAACATTTTCTGAATCTGGAGCGACCGTTGTTATTGGAGAGCTGCCAAACCGGGTCATTTGTTCTAGTAAAGACCTCTTATCTGCTAGTAAATGATTCTCATCCAGCTTCTTGCTCCCAATATGCCTTGAATCTCTTTTATTGATAGTGAGTGGAGAGGGCCCCCTTACGTAAATTTATTGGTGGTCAGTGGGGAAGGACCCCTTTATGTTGGTGGTTAGTGGAGAGGGACCGCTTACAGACACTTAAAAATACAGTATCATTGGTGTCAATAGTTACTTACCTAAGAGACGAGAGTAGGGGCTCCACTGGTTTTTGCCAAGTGACATTGCTAGGTGTTCAATGAGCGATGGCAGATTGAGTAGCAGTGTCTGCACAGTTTCAGCACCAACCTCTGGAGGAACCCTGCTTTAAAAAGTTTGCTCTAGATCAGGGGTGTCCAAACTTTTTTCAAAGAGGGCCAGATTTGATGAAGTGAACAAGCTTGAGGGCTGACAATTTTGCCTGACATTCGTTAAACCAGTAAAATTCAGTCTAATTGTGTTTGTTAGAGCACTAATACACTGCCCAACAAGAATTCTCTTGCTTTTGTGGCTGTGTGTGGTGAAGAGATGAGCTTGGGCGTGTTATTTGGATATACCGTATTTATCGGTTTAAAACACGCACCTTCACTTTAAAAAAGGAAATTTCAGGAAGAAATCGTACATTTTAAATAAAGAACTCTGAAGCAAAATAAGGATCAGTGCCCATCTGCAGCCTCACAAGTGCCACGAATGCAGCACCCACCGTATTGCCATGAATGCAGCACCCACCATATTGCCATGAATGCAGCACCCACCGTATTGCCATGAATGCAGCACGCTCTGTATTGCCATGAATGCAGCACCCACATTGCCATTAATGCAGCACCCACATTTCCATTAATGCAGCACCCACATTGACATGAATGCAGACTCACCATTGCCGTCAGTGCAGCCTGATTCATGTCCATCTGCAGCCTGCAGAGGAAACAGGGAAGGGGCAGGACGAGCACCAACATACAGGAGAAACTCCTGTTTTCTCGGCTGCCTCTTTAATTGAAAGTCCCGCCTCCTGTGATGGACAGAACAGTTGTCCAATGGCAGCGCAGGAGACGGGACTTCCCTTTACACAGGATGCCGTGTAAACAGGAAATACTCCTGTATCCTGTACAGCACTCGTCCCTCTCCTCCAAGGCAGCAAGCATTTATATCTTTTGTGGCCCCCGGCGCTCGGGGATTCATTGGGGACCACAAAATATATACATGTTAAAATCGCCAGGCGGGCCGTCCGAAACCGGGCCACGATTGGCCCGCGGGCCGGACTTTGGACATGCCTGCTCTAGATTGTTTAAACTTTTTAAAGCAATGATCTAATCACACAAGCATGATATAACAAATTCTAGTCTGCTATATTACAAGAATCAAGGTTTGGATTTTTGTGTAGTTTTAGGATATAGTAGCTGTTGAATGAAATGTACAGGTCACTTTAAGGCTGCATTCACACCTCGACGTATATACGCCTGAAGCGCGACGCTCGTGCCGCTGGAGGGGTGAATTTCCATTGATGTCTATGAGATGGTTCACATCTCACGCCGAAACGCCGTATGCCTGCCACCTGAAAACAAGTCCCGGACCCTTTTTTTCAGGCGGCATTGGCGTTCGGGCATAGACATCAATGGAAATTATCTGTAAAAAAAAAAAAAGTAAACAAATCGCGGCAAAATACGCAGCGTACGCGGCGTTACAATGTGAATGCAGCCTTAATAATATCAAATTGCAGTATGACTTGTGTTTCATTGTATAATTTAAGTAATTCTTCTGTTTGCAGGGGGCGCACTTCATTTGCACGATTTTGCAGTTGTAAGTGTTGATTGGTTGGTGAAAAATGCAACATACATACCGGACTGTTACATTTGTTTTACCGACAACGCAGGAGTGAGATTCATCTTCTCCAAAGAGTCTCCAGCGGGTCAGCTGCTACCGGGCTGTTCGAATTGGCTGCTGCTGGAGACATATAGGAAAACCGTGGCAGATGTCACTGAGTTTGATAACAGGTCAGTCAAAAATGTTTCTGTTTTGAGGGCTCTATTTAAAACAATAATTTTGGTGACTTTTTGTACTCTTTCACATATCTTAAGGTGAAAATTATTCCATCAGTGTTGCCAACCGTCCGTATTTTTTACGGACAGTTTGTAAAAAAGGGATCTTTTTTCCCCCGTTCGTAAATGTCCGTGTTTGGTGGGAATGTGCCAGTAAAAATAGCCGAGATCGGTTTGGCTTGGAACTGCACATGGAGATTGGAGGCAGGGGGTGATGGTGGCTGTGGTGGCACCACAGAGGGGGATGGAGGCAGGGGGCAATGGAGGCAGGGGTAGATTGGAGGCAGGGGGTGATGGTGGCACCACAGAGGGGGATAGTGGCACCGCAGAGGGTGGGGGATGGAGACAGGGGTTGTTGGTGGCACCGCAGAGGGGGATGGAGGCAGGGGACGATGGAGGCAGGGGGCCTGGGGGAGATTGGAGGCAGGGGGAGATTGTGGCACCGCAGAGGGGGGTCAAGGCAAGGGGTGTTGGTGGCAGAGGGGGATGTAGGCAGGGGGTGATGTGACTAAATAACTTGCCCTTATTATATCGAAAATAACAAAAATATGTTTTTTTACCTTAATATCTACCTTAAATCACATTGCTATTTGCCTAGCGTACTTGTTTGTAGCCTAAATACTGAAATTTGCACCTAAAATGTAATTTAGTAACTTTTGTGAAATGCCAGTAAAGATGTGGCTCCGCCAGTAAATTTCAGGTGTCGTGCCAGTAAATTTCAATCTGGTAGGTTGGCAACACTGGATTCCACGATGAGAACAAGTTCTTCTGTACAGCATGCTGGCAGGGGATAGGTTTTTAAACAAAGGCTGTGGACACTTTAAAAATAAAATGAGCTGTTAGAGAATGCCCAGTCAGTGTACTGGGAATGTGTGTAACAGGGTATCTGTGATTAGCTGGATGTTGGCGCCAAAGCACAAGTCCCTGCCCTGCTCCTGTTCTTTTGCTAGAACACAATCCCTCCGCCTGAGCTCGAACCCTTTGCCATTTTGTGCCCTCCCCATTCCTGAGGCCTTTACACAACATTCCCTGCCATTGACCTTTATATCCCATGGAATGTCCACACACACGAGAAGATTTGCTGCATTTATTTTGGTAGGCAAGTTATTGTCAAGTAAACTAATGCATACTGGCACTGCAAAACTTATGTTGGCCATAGATAATTGTTTTTTCACCACGGAATGTCTCATTCTCACCAATTTTTATGAATTTTGCGTTGCGGTTTCCAGCACAGGCAGAATGTATAGGCATGAGGGAAACTATTGCTCTCAACAGGACCTCTTCCTTCAAAAAAGATTTGCACTATGGTGTTTAAAAATAACGTTTTGTACATACTTTGTCAGTTCATTCCGCTATTTAAAGCATACAACATGACCAAAAATTCATGTGTATTTCAGCCTGATCAGGAACCTGACTCTGCTAACCGACACCCCGGAACTAGATTACCCCACCCAAGATGTGGTCTGGCGCAGGTTTGAGGGTGCTTTCATTACCGCAGGTGGCCTAATTTCCTATGCTCCAGTCTTCAAAGCTTATATCTACGAAAGTCTGCAGGAGCTCTACGACGATGGCATCCAGTACCTTGAACTGAGAGCCATGCTACTACCGGTGAGAGTTAGGGAGGAGCAACAGTTTTCATTCATCTGAAATTTTGGTGGAAGTCAGAAATGGGCAAAATGCACTGCAGTCAATGCGGAACACAAAAAATAAGGTAGAAATTGTATTGTATCCATGGCACAGGACCGCCCACAGTTTATGTAGGGTGTTGTAGTGAATTGGTGGACGCCCCACTGTGCAGTCTTATGAAAATAAGTATCTGCACCAGCCCAACTTGTAATAGTGATAATCTTGTCTTTATTCACATTAAGTAACAGGCACGACACACCAATGTTTTGGGATGTCACAGGCAGGGGTGTATCTACCACAAGGCAAACTGGGCGTTTGCATTGGGCGACATTTTTCAGGGGCGGCGCTGACCTCAGGGAGAGGAGACACAAAGAGGACTGCAGAGAAGCAGTGGTGTTGCTACGGGGGTGTGGACTGCACCCGGGGGACAACCACCAGAGGGGTGATACCAGGAGTGGTCATGGACTGACTGCTATGTGACAGGGGAGCGAAACGGAAGCAGGAGGCGGCAGTAGATGCTGCCTCCAATCCCAGAAGTAGCTCTGGCAGGCTCTGTGCTGCCTGACCGACGCACACCAGTAATACCAGAGACTGCATGTTACTACCCCAAAGTCCACCAGAGACCTTACATAGACCCTACAAAAAAAAAAAAAAGAGAAGGACGGGGTGGCACAAACTTAGATTGGGGGGGGGGCACACGATTTAGTCTTACCTAGGGCAGCACAAAACCAAAATTCACCACTGGTCACAGGATACCTTTGTCAAGGCAAAATGATCTTCCTGCCTTGAAAAAGGGATCCTGCAAAATCCTGAAACATCGGCCTGTAATGCCTGTTGCTTTATGTGAATAAAGAAATAGATTTTTAGATTATTACTCTTCCAAGTTGTGCTGGTGCAGATCGTTATTTTCCAAAAATGAATGTGGTTCTTGGTGGCTTTTGAGGCTGCCATAGGCTTTTAATAGCTCCTGAGCGTTACAGTACTCCTTTTACCGTGCCAAATAAACATACCCATTTTTAGCCTAATTACATTAGCCTTTTTTTCCACAGAAAGAAAAAAATAAGTAAAATAAAAGAAATCACTGCAACAGTAAAAAATAATAAATAGATATGTAAAAAAAAAACACAAATACAAAGAACACCAAATTAAATACTCTAAACTATGCTAAATGCACAGGGCCGGCCCTTACCATGGGTCCCGGAGGGTCCATTGGATCCAGGCGGAATTTTGAGAAGTACAGCAGAGTGCCTAACACACTGCCCCTTGGGCTACTTGATTTAATGCAGAGTTTCGTGGCAGTAGGAGCATGGCAGCAAACAGCGGCAAAGCCATGGGGATTCAGGGAAGGTGGCCAGTGAGCAAAGCAGTTAGACCTGTGAGAGCCTGGGAGGGAGAAGAGCTCCACCCCCTCCCTGTCCACCAAAAAGGTGAACAGGAGCGGGTGCAGCCTCCCCGGCGCTCCCAGAACCTGGATTCTTCCAGTCTGATCTCTGCTCCAAGATGAACAGTGAGGCCCGGAGGACAGGCTGACTGGGGGCCCAGAGAAGAGGATGAGCGAAAGGTGGAGGCTCTGGAAGGAGCAGAGCACCTCCAGATCAAGGAGACTGGGCACTGCCTGTTGCTGGCCATCAGGTATCGGGCATCCTACACATACCTACCCACACACAGAGCCTGCACTGAGGGGCAGAGAAGGGACTGCAGATAGGAACAGGGCTGTGGTATCTCTCAGCCCTCCCCTCTCTCTTTTACCCCCCCCCTCTCTTACTCTCTACCACTCTCTCTCTCACTCCCCCCCATTTCTCACCCCCCTCTGTCTCTCAGCCCCCCTCTGTCTCTCAGCCCTCCTCTCTCTCTCACCCACCCACTCTCTCTCACACTTCACCCCTCTCTCTCTCTCTCACCCCCTCTCTCACACTCAACCCCTCTCTCTCTCAGCCCCCGTCTCTCAGCACCCTGTCTCTTAGCCCCCCGTGTCTCACCCCCTCTTTCTCTCTCACCCCTCTCTTTCTCTCTCACCCCCTCTCTTTCTCTCTTAACCCCCTCTCTCACACTCCACCCCTCTCTCTCTCTTACCCCCTCTCTCACACTCTACCCTCTCTCTCACTCCCCATCTCTCTCAGCCACCCCCTCTCTCTCCCCCCTCTCTCACATTCCACCCCCTCTCTCTCTCTCTTCCCCCCTTTCTCACACTCCACCTCTCTCTTTCTCACTCCCCCTGTCTCTCAGTCCCCCTCATCCACTCCCCCACCCCCTTTTCCTCTCTCTCACTCCCCCTCCCCTTCCTCACCCTCTTTCTCACTCCCCCCGCTCTCTCTCTCCCTCTCCCACACTCACCCCCTCTCTCTCTCTCTCTCTCACCCAACCACTCTCTCAGCCATCCTCTCTCTCTCAACCCCCTCTGTCTCCCACCCCTTTCTCAACTCCCCCTCTCTCTCACTCAGTCTGTCTCTTACACTCACCCCCTCTCAACCCCTTTTTTTGGGGGGGGGGGGGGGGGCGGTCAGCATTTCATTCTTGGACTCAGGCAGCACAATGTCTTAGGCCAACTCTGTACATGCACTACCACCTCCCAAAAAATACACCCTTTTTAAAAATAGCTAGATTATTCTCAGGCAAATTTCACAGAGGCAGCTGACTAAAGCAGTAACTTCACACAATTAATTTGCTAAGATCACTCTGCTCATTATTGACCCTTTGTCCCAAATAACATGTATTGCAATATTTCCTCCCATAGGTATATGAGCTGGACGGTACAACTCATGACAGCTTCTGGCTAGTGGACACCTACAGGAATGTGGCCAGGCAGTTCATTAATGCTCACCCGGACTTCATTGGGCTTAAGATCATTTATACAGTTCACAGGTAATACTGTGATATTATGGGCATTCCATAGCCAGGAAGGCCTATTAATACAAATCAGTAAAATACAATTTCAATAAAAAACACAAGACAGTAGTTTATGATACACAGGGCTTTAGCAGGCAAAATTCTCAATCTACTCAATGAACTGCAAGACATGTCAAATATATATGAATGTATATTAATAATAATAGTGTGTGACTGTAGTAGGGACATTAGAGTGCAAGCTCCTCTGGTGTAGAGACTGATGTGACTGGCCCGGTGTTCTCTATACAGCACTGCAGAATATATGAGAGCTATATAGATGTATAATAATAGTGGGGGGGAAATTAGAGTGTAATACCTAGATTCAGGTACGGCGGCGCATCTTTCCGGCGGCGTAGCGTATCGTATTTACGCTACGCCGCCGTAAGTCAGAGAGGCAAGTGCTGTATTCACAAAGCACTTGCCTCCTTAGTTACGGCGGCGTAGCGTAAATGGGGCCGGTGTAAGCGTGCCTAATTCAAATGAGGATGAGGGGGCATGTTTTATGTAAATGGGTGGTGACCCGACGTCCGTGTACATGTCCCAGTGTGCATTGCTCCAAAGTACGCCGCAAGGACGTATTGGTTTTGACGTGAACGTAAATTACGTCCAGCCCCATTCACGGACGACTTACGCAAACAACGTAAACATTTTAAAATTCAAAGGCGGGAACGACGGACATTGGCTACGCCACCTAGGGGGCAGCTTTATCTTTACTGCGACGGGCGCACGTACGTTCGTGATTCGGCGTATCTAGTCATTTGCATATTCTACGCTAAACTCAACGGAAGCGCCACCTAGCGGCTAGCGGAAAAATTGCACCCTAAGATACGACGGCGTAGGAGACTTACGCCGCTCGTATCTTAGCCTAATTTAAGCGTATCTGGTTTCCAGAATACGCTTAAATTTACGCAGGCGTAGATTCAGAGTTACGACGGCGTATCTACTGATACGCCGGCGTAACTCTCTATGAATCTGGCTATAAGTTTCTTGGATACAGAGAATATTGTACAAAACTACAGAATACTGTATGTCATAGCTATATGTGTATATTAATAACAGTGTGTGACTGTAGTGAGACATTAGAGTGTAACCTACTCTGATGCAGACACTGGTATTATTATGTATAATAATACCGTGTGATTGCAGTGGGTCATTCGAATGTAAGCTTTTCTGGGAAGGAGACCAATCTAGTTTTATTTTGTGAAGTGTTGAGTAATACAGTATGTAGGTATTATATAAATATATGATAGGGTTGGATGTCTATTGACCTTTCTTACTTTGCTTTAGTTGCTTTTTATTTCAACAGACACGAGGATGTTTCTAAAGTGAAGGATGCCATTCACACTGCGATTCAGCTGATATCTGAGTTCCCTGACACTGTTGCTGGCTTTGATTTGGTAAGTCCTGCTTGTGAAGCACAATGTGTGGGTTAATGACTAAGGGCCAGATTCACGTAGAATCGCGGCGGCGTAACTTATCCTAGATAAGTTACACCGCCGCAATTTTTCATCGCAAGTGCCTGATTCACCAAGCACTTGCGATGAAAACCTACGCCCGCAGCCTCCGGCGCAAGGCGGGCCAATTCAAATGGGCGTGTGCCATTTAAATTAGGCGCGCTCCCACGCCGGACCTACTGCGCATGCTCCGTTTCCTAACTCCCGCCGTGCTTTGCGCGCCGTGACGTCATTTTTTTGAACGGCGACGCGTGTAGCGTACTTCCGTATTCCCGGACGGCTTACGCAAACGACGTTAATTTTTAAATTTCGACGCGGGAACGACGGCCATACTTTAGACAGCAATGACTAAAGTTAAGGCACCAAAAAAAAGTGTAACTTAGCGACGGGAAACTATACTAGCAGCGACGTAGCGAACGCGAAAAACCGTTGTGGATCGGTCGTAACTCCTAATTTGCATACCCGATGCTGGTTTACGACGTGAACTCCCCCCAGCGGCAGCCGCGGTACTGCATCCTAAGATCTGACAGTGTAAAACTATTACACCTGTCGGATCTTAGGGATATCTATGCGTAACTGATTCTATGAATCAGTCGCATAGATAGAAACAGGGATACGACGGCGTATCAGGAGAAACGCCGTCGTATCCCTTTTGTGAATCTGGCCCTAAACTTTTTTCTTGAAAAGGATTAGTGAGGGAGTAGAACCATGTCTCCAGTGGGGGGATTTTCCCGCCACTTTTTTGGTGCTCACCAAGACCTGAATTGATGGGAAATTTCCCTCAGGGCATAAAAAGTTGAGAGAAGTTTTGAACCCCTGTTCATTGGAAGTTACCATTAACCGTCTTTTCCTATATAAATGTGCTCCTGTTTTGGGTGCCTGCAAAGTATTTATAAGCAGAAATATTTTTATTTAAAAAAGATCCAGGATAACAAACACATGGTTGAAAAAATTCCTTTCATCAGGGCTTGAAGTGCTAATTGGGATGTATTTTTTTATTTTAAGCTGCTAAAACATGGACTACAGGAGAGTCAGGACGCTCTCTACGTTGCAGATAGAGAAAGGAGCTGTGTGTTAGTGGGTGTCCTGACTCTCCTGTAGTCCAAGGGAGGGGGTGAGCACGACACTCCACACCAGGGAGAAAGCCTTGCATTACTGTGTGGAGTTACAGACAGAAGAACAGGAAGTGAGGATTTCTCAGAAGAAATAAGGACATTTAAAAGCAAAATCAAAGGATGAGGTAAGTGAAGGAGGACTGCACTATGGTAAAGGAAGCTATTTGGGATTTTTTTTTTTTACCTTTACAACCCCTTTAAATACCTATTGAGATATATAAGCTTGTGGTACATCCCATTTCAAAACCATAGGTGTTAACATGGAGGTGATCTCTTTTGTGGCACTACCAGCCTCTACTCTTTTGGGAAAGCTTTCCACAAGATCTTGGAGTGTGTCAAGGGCCCTTTCACACGGGCGGACCGTTTTCAAGCTCTGCTTTGCTCAGCAGGGATCTCTCCATCGATCCCGCTGAGCCGGCAGATGACAGGTCGGTCTCTGCACACTGTGCAGGGACCGACCTGTCAGAGCGCCGCTCTCCCCTATTGGGGATCGGATGACGACGGACCATAGAGTCCATTGTCACCCAATCCGATCCACCAGACGGATGGAAAATCGGGTTCTCCTCCACACTTTGGCGGATCGGGGCGGGTCGGATTTCAGCGGGCATGTCACTGCTGACATCCGTGGCTCCATAGAGGAGCATGGAGCGCCCGTTCAGGTCCGCCTAAAAAACGGTCCGCCCGTGTGAAAGAGCCCAAAGAATGTGTGTTCATTTATCCAAAGAAAAAAATTGTGAGTTCAGGTAGTGATAATGGACAAGAACAGGGCAGGACTTATGGTGGTGGGGGCCCCTGGGCTTGAGTGTTGAAGGGGGGCTTAGAATTGGGGGGGGATCGAAGATGTTGAGTGAGGGGGGATCATAGTTGTTGAGCGGGGGGGGGGTGCGCATTAAAGTTGTTGAGCGGGGGGGGCGAATTGAAGTTGTTGAGCGGGGGGGGGGGTGCGCATATTAAAGTTGTTGAGCAGGGGGGGCGAATTGAAGTTGTTGAGCCGGGGGCGCATTAAAGTTGTTGAGCGGGGGGGGTGCGCATTAAAGTTGTTGAGCGGGGGGGCCAATTGAAGTTGTTGAGCCGGGGGGGCGCATTGAAGTTGTTGAGCGGGGGGGCGAATTGAAGTTGTTGAGCGGGGGGGTGCGCATTGAAGTTGTTGAGCAGGGGGGGCCAATTGAAGTTGTTGAGCCGGGGGCGCATTAAAGTTGTTGAGCGGGGGGGCTGTGCATTAAAGTTGTTGAGCGGGGGGGCCAATTGAAGTTGTTGAGCCGGGGGGGGCGCATTGAAGTTGTTGAGCGGGGGGGTGCGCATTAAAGTTGTTGAGCGAGGGGGGGTGCCTCTCACCTGTGCACGGAATGTGTTGGGGGGGTGCTGCCGCCTTGAAATTTGCAAAGCGCGGGGGCTGCCGCAAATTGAGAAGTGGGGGGGGGGCCTTTACAAAAAAAACAAGAAATAAAGAAAAATATATATTAAAAAAAGGGGGGTAGCCATCCGGGGCCCTGGGGACCTCTGGGCCCTTTAATCTCTTCCCCACCGCGCCATAGACAAAAGACGTCTACAGCGCGGTGGAGTTATTCTGGGAGGACGTCCCTGGGAAATCCTCCCAGAATCAAATGACGGAGCGATCACTTGTAAACAAACCGGCGTCATGTAATGACACCGGTTCCACCCTCTCCTCTCTGTACCGATCGGTACAGTGTGAGAGGAGAGGGGGGAGAACGGAAGCAGCAGCAGCTGCTGTGGCTGGATCTGTGACAAATGCAGTCACAGATCCAGCCATCCTTCCCTGCGCAATACTCTGCAATAAAATCAATACTCTGCAATACCCCCATATCCCCCATAATCTGAAATAACCCCCCCATACTCTGCAATAACCCCCCCATACTCTGCAATAACCCCCCCATACGCTGCAATAACCCCCCCCATACACTGCAATAACCCCCCCATACACTGCAATAACCCCCCCATACTCTGCAATAACCCAACCATACTCTGCAATACCGCCCCCATACTCTGCAATACCGCCAATACTCTGCAATACCCGCTAATATGACAGAAACAAGATTTTTTTTTTTTTTTTTACAGAATTGTCAGTGTTTTTTCTTTTATAGCGCAAAAAATAAAAAACCCAGAGGCGATCAAATACCACCAAAAGAAAGCTCTATTTGTGGGGGAAAAAAAAGAAAACAATTTCATATGGGTACAATGTTGTATGACTGAGTAATTGTCATTCAAATTGTGAGAGCACCGAAAGCTGAAAATTGGTCTGGTTAGGAAGGGGGTTTAAGTGCCCAGTGGTCAAGAAGTTAAAGCGGAGTTCACCCATTTATTAAATTTTTCCCCTTTTCCCCTTAGATTCCTGCTCGTTCGGTCTAGGGGAATCGGCTATTTGTATTAAAATATGATCCGTACTTACCCGTTTTCGAGATGCATCTTCTTCCGTCGCTTCCGGGTATGGGTCTTCGGGAGCGGGCGTTCCTTCTTGATTGACAGTCTTCCGAGAGGCTTCCGACGGTCGCATCCATCGCGTCACTCGTAGCCGAAAGAAGCCGAACGTCGGTGCGGCTCTATACTGCGCCTGCGCACCGACGTTCGGCTTCTTTCGGAAAATCGTGACGCGATGGATGCGACCGTCGGAAGCCTCTCGGAAGACTCTCAATCAAGAAGGAACGCCCATTCCCGCAGCCCATACCCGGAAGCGACGGAGAGGATGCATCTCGTAAACGGGTAAGTAATGCTCATGTTTTAAAACAAATAGCCGATTCCCCTAGTAAAAACGAGCAGGAATCTAAGGCTAAAAAGTGCCCTCTAAGGGTGAACCACCGCTTTAATAAAAAGAAAAAAGAAACCTCTGGGCCCTTTAATAAAAAAAAAAAACATTTATAAAAAAATACATAAAAAAAGAGAGGTTGCCATCCGAGGCCCTGGGGACCTCTGGGCCCTTTAATAATAATAATAATTACCGTATTTATCGGCGTATACCGCGCACTATTTTGCCCTGAAAATCAGGGCAAAATCGTGGGTGCGCGATATACGCCGATACCCGCTTTCCCGCCATGAGTTTGAATACTGCGCCCGCATATAGCGAGCGCAGTACACTCGTGAATCTTCGGCCAGTCTCGGCGCCTCTCGTACTGACGTCCTGACGTCCTGAGCGTACAGGACGTCAGTGCGAGAGGCGCCCGAGCCTGCCCGAAGATTCACGAGTGTACTGCGCTCGCTATATGCGGGCGCAGTATTCAAAGTCGTGGCGGGAAACGAGCGGGAGGACGCCGGACCCGCCGAAGATGGACACCGGACCCGCCGAAGATGGACACCGGACCCGCCGAAGATGGACACCGGACCCGCCGAAGATGGACACCGGACCCGCCGAAGATGGACGCCCGACCCGCCGAAGACGGACGCCGGACCCGCCGAAGAGGACACCCGACGAGGCCGCAGAAGGACGCCGCGCAAGACATCAAAACTGTAAGTACAAAACAACAAAAAATCTTTTTTTCCCACAGGATTGGGGGCCACTTTGGGGGTGCGCGGTATACGCCAGAGCGCGTTATACCGCGATAAATACGGTATATATGTTATATATATAAAAAATATATTTAAAAAAACATTTTTTTTTATAAAAAATAAATAAAAAAAGAGGGGGTTGCGGTCCGGGGCCCTGGGGACCTCCGGACCCCTAAAAAAAAAAAAAAAAAAATTGTTTAAGGGGGCCCCCTATTGGACGGGGCCCATGGGCTTGAGCCCAGTCAAGCTCAATGGTAAGTCCAGCCCTGGACAAGAACACCTGTTTCACATTCAGAATTAGAGTTAATCTCAAACGTTTTTTAGCTGGGTTGAGGTGTGGGCTCTGTGCAGGCTACTCAAGTTCCTCCACAACAAGCTGGTCATAGAATGTCTAGAAGAAGCTGGCCTTGTACAGAAGTCGTGCCTGAACAGAAAAGAGCCTTCCCCTAATCTATTATCACAAGGTTGGAGATGCACACCTGAACTCAATTTGGAGGAGTGTCCATTTATTTTGGCTGTACCTACAGTGCATTGTAGGTGTTTGAATGCTCTTTGTACTGACCATCTGTATTTCTACCAATAATCGTTCTGCTTATTGCAGGTTGGCCAAGAAGATGCAGGCCATTCACTCTATCAACTTCGAGATGCTCTCAACATCCCCAGCCAGACAGGTTTTACCCTGCCTTACTTTTTTCACGCCGGAGAGACTAGTAAGCAAGTGAGGGCGGGAAAGTATGATGTCAATGTTTTCTTGTAGTCATAAAATTGATTATTATTATTCCCCTTGTACATATCTTGGTGATCCTCTTTCTTCTTCTCCCTGCTTTGGCAGAAGGTGGTCTTCAATACCGCAGAGAGCAGTGCAGTGAAGCATTGTACTTTGAGCCCAGGCTGGTACAATAATGACCACCATGGCAAGTTGATGAAATCCTGGGCTCACAGCAAGTGGGATAAATTACAACAACTGTCATTTTCCCCAAAGAGGACTGCTGTGTGTGAGGGAGAGGAAGTGAGAGTTGCCACGAAAGACACTTTTTTATTTGTTTAACTTCCAGGATAATATATTTTTTTAAAACATATGTTAAAAAGTGGAATTTTGTTTAAAAAACCAACTGCAGGCAAATTATTGTTCCATTGTTCTCTAGCTTTGAATGCAGTGGGGAAGGGTTAATGCCTCTGTTATGTTTTTACTGCTGTCTGTACCGTAGAGAGATTTTCCCTCCTTTCCTGTCTTTGTTCCCTGTCATGTGACAGCACTGGTGCTTAGTGGTTGGCCTAGTGTAGTCACATGGGGGGCAGGGAGAATCATCAGCCCTATGTAAACACTGATTAGAGGGACTCAGAGCATATATAGCTCTTTCTTTCCCAACTGTCAAATAAAAAAAGCAGTTTGGAAAACAAAGGATAGATGAGTATATGCAGCTGGGGCAGGGGAGATTAAATTGCTGGGACAGAAAGTGATTGGAAAGCTCTAAGTGGGGAAACAGACTGCAACATTTTCATTTTCAGACAATGGAGAGGGATAAAACCTGTATCCAGTTATTATTACTCATCCATGGCATTTTATCTCTGAGTGACTACTAGGGTTGTCCCGATACCGATACTAGTATCGGTATCGGGACCGATTCCGATACTAGTATCGGTATCGGGACCGATTCCGAGTATTTGCGGGAGTACTCGTACTCCCGCAAATACCCCCGATACCGAAATAGAATACTTGCACACACCCCCCCCCCCGCCGCCATGCTGCATCCCGCCGCTACGCCGCATCCTGCCACATCCCCTTGGTTAATACGGGCGGGGAACATTACACCTTTCATTTGAATAGCTGTAGTGTTTCCCGCTGCGCCGCGTATAGACACTCCCCCTTGCTCGGGTGAACTGTCCAATCCCGAGCAAGGGGGAGTGTCTATACGCAGCGCGGCGCGAAAGACTACAGCTATTCAAATGAAAGCTGTAATGTTCCCCGCCCGTATTAACCAGGCGGCAGCGCGGCAGCGGGGATGCGGCAGCATGTACGGTAAGGGGGACATGGCTGCATATATGGGGGGGACATGGCTGGATATGGGGGGGGACAGATATGGGGGGGACATGGCTGCAATATGGGGGGGACATGGCTGCATATGGGGGGAGACATGGCTGCATATGGGGGGACATGGCTGCATATGGGGAGACATGGCTGCATATGGGGGGGACATGGCTGGATATGGGGGGGACATGGCTGCATATGGGGGGGACATGGCTGCATATGGGGAGACATGGCTGCATATGGGGGGGCATGGCTGCATATGGGGGGGACATGGCTGGATATGGGGGGGACATGGCTGCATATGGGGGGACATGGCTGCATATGGGGGGGACATGGCTGCATATGGGGGGAGACATGGCTGCATATGGGGGGACATGGCTGCATATGGGGGGGACATGGCTGCATATGGGGGGACATGGCTGGATATGGGGGGGACATGGCTGGATATGGGGGGGACATGGCTGGATATGGGGGGACATGGCTGCATATGGGGGGACATGGCTGCATATGGGGGGGACATGGCTGGATATGGGGGGGACATGGCTGCATAATGGGGGACATGGCTGCATATGGGGGGGACATGGCTGGATATGGGGGGGACATGGCTGCATATGGGGGGCACATGGCTGCATATGGGGGGCACATGGCTGCATATATGGGGGGACATGGCTGCATATATGGGGGGGACATGGCTGCATATATGGGGGGACATGGCTGCATCTGTGGGGGGACATGGCTGCATCTGTGGGGGGACATGGCTGCATTTGTGGGGGGACATGGCTGCATTTGGGGACACATTTAAAAAAAAGTATCGGTATTCGGTATCGGCGAGTACTTGAAAAATAGGATCGGTACTTGTACTCAGTCCTAAAAAAGTGGTATCGGGACAACCCTAGTGACTACTACTTCCCTCCATTCCATTTCTGTTGTCACAGGGACAGAAACTGAGGTGAAGTCTCCACAACAGGATTATGGACAGCAATGAAAGGTTGACAGAACTATAAACTATTTAAGCCCTAGTTCACACTAGGTACGATTTGGTACGATTTGAAATGCGATTTCACATGTCAAATCGCATCTCAAATCAGCGGCATTTGCAGACAATTGTCGGCAATGGCACCGTCCTAATCGATGCCACGCCGCATCTGCGGCGCTGCAACGATTTCAAAAAGTAGTTCCTGTACTACTTTTTGTGATTTCGGGCCGCGATTTACATTGACATCTGTGCAGAAATCTGCACAGATGTCTCTGAAATCGCGGCAAAACCGCAGCCGCGAAATCGCATTAAAATCTCGATTTTACCACGATTTTGAATTCGCAGCAGTGTAAACCTAGCCTTAAAGTCAATCCAAAAAAAACACTTCAGCTCCGGCAGGACATTTTTTGCGATTCGGCACTGCAACGCTTTAACTGACAATTGCGCGGTCGTGCAATGCTGTACCCAAGCAAAATTGATGTCCTTTTTTCCTCACAAATAGAGCTTTCTTTTGGTGGTATTTGATCAATCTCTGCGATTTTTATTTTTTGCGCTTTAAACAAAAAAAGAACGACAATTTAGAAAAAAACTATATTTTTTTAAACTTTTTGCTATAATAAATATCCCCCATTTTTTTTTTAAAAAAGCTAATTTTATCTCAGTTTAGGCCGATATGTATTCTTCTACATATTTTTGGTAATAAAAAATGCAATAAGTGTATATTGATTGGTTTGCTCAAAAGTTATAGCGTCTACAAAATAGAGCATAGATTTAGAGCATTTTTATTATTATTTTTTTTACTAGTAATGGCGGCAATCTGCGATTCTTATCGGGACTGCGACATTATGGCGGACACGTCGGACACTTTTGACACATTTTTAGGACCATTGGCATTTTTACAGCGATCAGTGCTATAAAAATGCACTGTTACTGTAAAAATGTCACTGGCAGGGAAGGGGTTAACACTAGGGGGTGATTGAGTGTGTTTCTAACTGCTTAAAGGAGTCGATGTACAGCTACAACGGTCGCGGGAACTTGCCGCAGTATAATGACTGCGGCTGGTCGGCAAGTGGTTAACATTATACCGGAATTATAGTCAGTTATAAGAGACACACATTAACCACTTCCCGACCGCCGCATGTATATATACGTCGGCAGAATGGCACGTACAGGCACATTGGCGTACCTGTACGTCCCTGCCTTCTAGCGGGTGGGGGGTCCGATCGTGACCCCCCCCCCCCCGCTACATGCGGCGGTCGGGTTCCCGCGGGGAGCGATCCGGGACGACGGCGCGGCTATTTGTTTATAGCCGCTCCGTCGCTTTCGCTCCCCGGAGCTGAAGAACGGGGAGAGCCGTATGTAAACACGGCTTCCCCGTGCTTCACTATGGCGCTGCATCGATCGAGTGATCCCTTATATAGGGAGACTCGATCGATGACGTCATTCCTACAGCCACACCCCCCTACAGTTGTAAACACACACTAGGTGAACACTAAATCATACAGTGCCCCCTGTGGTTAACTCCCAAACTGCAACTGTCATTTTCACAATAAAGAATGCAATTTAAATGCATTTTTTGCTGTGAAAATGACAATGGTCCCAAAAATGTGTCAAAATTGTCCGAAGTGTCCGCCATAATGTCGCAGTCACGAAAAAAATTGCTGATCGCCGCCATTAGTAGTAAAAAAAAAAAAAATTAATAAAAATGCAATAAAACTATCCCCTATTTTGTAAACGCTATAAATTTTGCGCAAACCAACCGATAAACGCTTATTGCGATTTTTTTTTTTACCAAAAATAGGTAGAAGAATACGTATCGGCCTAAACTGAGGAAAAAAAAATTTTTTATATATGTTTTTGGGGGATATTTATTATAGCAAAAAGTAAAAAATATTGCATTTTTTTCAAAATTGTCGCTCTATTTTTGTTTATAGCGCAAAAAAAAAAAAACGCAGAGGTGATCAAATGCCACCAAAAGAAAGCTCTATTTGTGGGGGAAAAAGGACGCCAATTTTGTTTGGGAGCCACGTCGCACGACCGCGCAATTGTCTGTTAAAGCGACGCAGTGCCGAATTGTAAAAACCCCTTGGGTCATGTAGCAGCATATTGGTCCGGTCCTTAAGTGGTTAATGCAGTTTTGTATTATTTAACACACTATTAAAAAAAGTATTTAATACAGTGTAAGTACCTGAATTTGACCTGGTGTCAGTCTCTTGCATATTCTGTACAGCAGGGCTGTAGTGTAAAAGGAAGAAACAGCACAAGAACCCAATAAGTTTATGTGCTGACAAGAAGCATGCTGATAGGAGGAGAAAGCAGGCTGGCAGACAGATGAGCTCATCATTGTGCTTCTTCTCTTTTCACGATCTAGTCATAGGCTGGGAGCAGACTCAAAGGAAGTGGGTTGAATGATGCTGGCTATCAGACTGAGGACATCTAATGGCAGTAAAAAACTGTGGGGGAAATCTCTGGATTGAAGCTGATTTATCATGTATGTGTTTCAGAAATATGATCTATATCTGGTTTTCAGTCATCACTTACATTTTTTGCAGGCTGGCTAGGCATGGATGTGGACCAGAATGTCCTGGATGCCCTGCTGCTGAACACATCGAGAATTGGCCATGGGTATGCCCTCCTAAAACATCCAGTGGCCCGAGAGATGTCACTAAAGATGAATGTCCCCCTTGAAATCTGTCCCATCTCCAACCAGGTAGCTAATTGTAAGGATACAAGTACTGTTGTTGAATATCTTGGTGCTGTCTTTCATCCTGGTGGCTGGAGGTGGCACGACCAATATACTGTACACTATACTGCCAACGTTTGTGGATACCTGACCTTTATGAGCATGTTGGAGATCCCATTCCAGAACCATGGCTGTTAATATACAGTTGCTCCTTACAACAAATAAAAAAGACTCTGCTTTCCAGACAAGCCACCGTTACCTAAGAATCAAGATCGGCTTCAGCCTGTGAGTCTTCACCAAAAAGGCATGCCCCTCCGACGCATTTCACCCCTGCCCACTGGGGCCTAATTGTAGGGTGGGGAGTCTAGAGCCGGATAGGGAAGTCTTTTTTTTTTTTTTATTAGTTATTTTATTTATATCCATATACAAAAACAATTTCCAGAAATTCAAACATGATTACATTTGATGTATACCTTTTACGTCCCCCTTGTAAAACCTCCCGCTCCCGCCCTTTCTCCTTCCGTCCCCCATCCATCCCATATCTTAGGCCCCATACACACGAGAGGATTGATCCGCAGATACGGTCCAGCGGACCGTATCCGCGGATAAATCCTCTCGAGGATTTCGGAAGATTTCTATGCGATGGCGTGTACACACCATCGCATTGAAATCCGCGCTGAAATCCTCTGGCGATGACGTGTCGCGCCGTCGCCGCTATTATGACGCGGCGACGGCGCGACGCTGTCATATAAGGAATTCCACGCATGCGTCAAATCATTACGACGCGTGCGGGGAATCCCTTTGGACGGATGGATCCGGTAAGTCTGTACAGACGAGCGGATCCATCCGTTGGAATGGATTCCAGCAGATGGATTTGTTGTGCATGTCAGCAAATATCCGATCTGCTGGAATCCATCCCAGAGGAGATTTCTCCGCGGAAACGGATCCGCTGGCATGTACACACCATAGGATCTATCCGCAGAAACCCATTTGCTGGGATTTATCTGCGGATGGATTCTATCGTGTGTATGGGGCCTAAGTTTTCTCCCTTTCTCCCAGTTCTTATCCTCCTACAACCTCCACATATCTCATTGTCTTCTTAAAAGCCTTCCATTCTTTCCATCTGTTTATCATTCCCTCTATTTCCTCCTCTCCACAGTATCTTAGATATTCCATGTTATATGTCTTTTCTACCCTACCAAGCCAATCTTTTATTGTGGGGCATTCTGTTTCTTGCCAGTATCTTGGTATCTGACTTTTAGCTGCATTGATCAGGTGAGGTATCACTGATTCTTTATATTGCTTTATTGAACTTTCTATCCACATCCAAGATTCTTCTACTATTTCTCTGTTGGTAATTTCTTTTAATAACTGTAAGATTTCTTTCCAATAGCTTTTTATTTTTGTACAATCCCACCATAAATGTGCCATCGTTCCCACTACTTTACATCCCCGTCAACAATATGGTGATTTCCCTGTTTGATATTTACTTATTTTGTCTGGGGTTATATACCACCTTGTAAGGCATTTAAAGTTCATCTCTGCTTTGTTAGAGTCAACAGCGGAGCTATGTACCTAAAAATGTTTCCTAATTTTTGTTTATTCCCTCGTGTTCCCAATTATTTTTCCCATTTTTTTATGTATGCCGGGACCTCCAGCCCTTCCTCTGCCATTAGAGTTTTATAATTCCGTGATATAGATAGGGAAGTCTTCTGTATCATCTGCCGCTATACAACAAGACAGGTAAAGAATATAGGGTCAGATTCACCAAAGAGATACGACGGCGTATCTCCTGATACGCCGTCGTATCTCTGTTTTAGGGCCGTTCTAACTATGCGACTGATTCATAGAATCAGTTACGCATAGCTAGCCCTAAGATCCGACAGGTGTAATTGAATTACACCGTCGGATCCTAGAATGCAATACTTCGGCCGCCGCTGGGGGGGAGTTTGCGTCGTAAACCAGCGTCGGGTATGCAAATTAGCAGTTACGGCGATCCACAAAGGTTTTTCCCGTCGTTACGTCGTCGCAAGTTTTAGATTCGCGTCGCAAAGATAGGGCTGCTATTAACATGGTGTAAAATTACTCCACCATGTTAAAGTATGCCCGTCTTTCCCGCGTCGCTTTTGAATTTTTTTGTTTTCCCGGCGTAAGTACGTTACGCACGTCACGATTCTCAACACGCCGGCGCGTCGTAATTTCGCACAAAGCACGTCGGGAAACTTGCGACCAGAGCATGCGCAGTACGTCCGGCGCAGGAGCGCGCCTAATTTAAATGGTACCCGACCCATTTGAATTGGCCCGCCTTGCGCCGGACGTGTTTACGATACACCGCCGCAAGTTTCCAGGTAAGTGCTTTGTGGATCGGGCACTAACACTGAAAACTTGCGGCGGTGTAACGTAAACAGGTTACGTTGCGCCGCAGGTACCAGAATCTGGCCCATTGTGTGTAATCAAACACAAAACAGATTAAAGCGGTTGTAAACCGCATTAAACTTTTTTTTTTTTTTTTTTTAAACCTGCAAGGCAAAAGGCATAATCGGCTAGTATGCACCGCATACTAGCCGATTATGAAATACTTACCTCTGAACGAGGTGAACACCACTTACCTGGTCCACGCCGAGCAGGATGTCATCTTGCTCCGGCGTGTCTTCCGGGTATCGCCGCTCCAGTGCTGTGATTGGCTGGAGCGGCGATGACGTCACTCCCGCGCGTGCGCGCGGGAGATTTAAAATCGGCAGGGTCCGGCGGATGCCGGTCCTTTCGCCGTGGATTCCCCCCTGCGCATGCGCCGCCCGCATTGCGAGGGGAATATCTCCTAAACCGTGCAGGTTTAGGAGATATTCTCCTTACCTACAGGTAAGCCTTGTTATAGGCTTACCTGTAGGTAAAAGTCAAAAAAGTGGGTTTACAACCACTTTAAGTAAAAAGACTGAATGAAAAATTGAAATGCAATGAATATAAATTAAAATCAAAATGAAAAAATAAATGAAAATTAAAGTCAAAAATAAAAAAAATAGTGATGAGAATAATAATAGTAATGAGAATATCATTCTCATTACTATTTTATTTTTGACTTTCATTTTCATCTCTTTTTTCATTTTGATTTTCATTAATTTTCATTTTCCTCACCTGTCTTGCCTTTGCAGCTGATGATGCATAAAACTTCCCTATCTGGCTCCAGGCTCTCTACTCTATGATTAAGCTCTGGTGGGTAGGGTGAAGCGCATCAGGAAGCGTGGCCTTTTGGTAGTGACTTTACGAAAGGCGAATCCACTTTGCACTACAAGTGCAAACTACAACTGCAAAGTGCTCTTGAAATTGCACTGAAAGTGCACTTGGAAGTACAGGTGCTGTAAATCCGAGGGGGACATGCAAGGAAAATAAAAAACAGCATTTTAGCTTGGACATGATTGGATAATAAAATCAGCAGAGCTTCCCCTAATTTCAGATCTACCCCTCAGATTTACAGCGACTGCACTTCCAAGCGCACTTTCATTGCAATTGCAAGTGCACTTTGCACTTGTAGTGCAAAGTGGATTTGCCTTTAGTAAATAACCCCCATAGAGTTGCTCTTTCTTGCAGTTTTAAAAGTCCACACTTTTCTGGTAAGGCTTTCAACAAGATTTTGGAGCATGTCTTTGGGAATTTGTGAGGTTAAGTACTGATTTTGGATGAGAAGACCTGTCTTACTATCGGCATTATAATTTATCTCAAAGGCATGGCTGCTGATAAAGCAGTGAAGTAAGCCCTCCTGTACCAGGCCTGGGTCCCATCAGTTCAAAAGGGGACCAGGTTACCTTCCGAGTAGGAGGGCCAGCTGTACTGCTTTATTGCCACCTTTTGCAGCGCTATTGGTTTATATTCCTTTTTCTCAAGGGTATTTCCTCCAGTGGGGTTTTTGGGCAGCTCAATTAATGGATTGTAGACAACGTATATAAAAAAAGGAAGTTTTTATTGTGTGATGACACATACAAAAAGGGATATTCTGATAGTTAAGATATGAGTTACAATGGTACAAAAGTGGTTAAAATTCCCATACATATAAATAAATGACAAAAAACAACAAATGTCGTACAGCTTGACATGTGTGTATACAAGCATATGGCAATTTTTAACGCGTTTCGACCTTTAAACAGGTCTTCTTCAGAGGTTTTGTTGTAGCTGGAAAAGATTTATAAAAATTATTAGATGTTTCTACAGATATCCTACCTGCCTTACCTCCATAGTTTGAAGGGGGAAAGGGCAGGGGAAAGAAGAAAACATAAGCCAATTTATAAAAGAGATTAACAAAATTTACCAAGTCAGTATGTATGGTTAGGAATAGAACAATCTGCACCGAACTCATCCATCAAAGTAAAGAGGGCACCAGAAGATCCACAGGCTGGTGTCCCGAACCCTCCACACTCCAAAAAAAGGTCACCCCCAAACAAAGGAATGGTCACATGTAACTTACAAGGAGTCACTGGATAGGGGTAGCACCCCTGATATTAGGCCGGGGGGAGGATAGGACACCTGCAGCAAAGCATTAAAACATATAGGCCCGGATTCATGTAGCACTTATGCCGACGTATCTCGAGATACGCCGCGTAAGTGTAAATGTGCGCCGTCATATCTGTGCGCCTTGCCCACTGAACTAGATACGCCTGAAAATAGGCTTCCTACGACCAACATAAGTTTCCTACGCCGTCGTATCGTGGGCGCATATTTACGCTGGCCGCAAGGGGCGCTGCCATTAATTTACGATTCGAATATGCAATGAGTGAGATACGCCGATTCACTAACGTACTTGCGCCTGGCGCATTAATATACGCGGTTTACGTAAGGCTTACGTCTGGCGTATAGTTATTCCCCATCTATGAGGCGCAACTCATGCAAAGGTATGGACCAGGGAACAGCCGTCGTATTTTACGTCGTTTACGTAGTAGTACGTGAATAGGGATGGGCGTAGGTTACATTCACGTCGTAGGCAGTGATTCAACGTATTCAACGGCCCATCATTTGCATGGGGTCACGCTTCATTTAAATGAATCACGCCCAATTCCACCTACTTTGAATTAGGCCGGCGTACGCCTACGGATTTACGTTACGCCGGCGCAACATTGGGAGCATTTGCTTTGTGAATTCCATGCTTGCCTCTCTGCGTTGCGTTGGCGTACCGTAAAAGAGATACGCTACGGCGGCATATATATGCGCCGATGTATGTGAATCCGGGCCATTGTTATTTTTGTAAATATATAGTTAGGTCAGGACTATCATAAAGGTCCCTTCAAGGGAACGCTACAGTTGATTTTTTGTTTCATATAGTCCAAGGAGATACATCAATACATGTGAATTTATATTAATTTTTATTATTTTTAGATATAGTTATTTTAATCATATTTAAAAATATTTTATTTTATTTAGATGTTGGTTCAAGGTTTCATTTTTGGTTAAGATGTGTGAAATGAAAGATAAGGGAAATAAGAAAGGAGATGAGTGAATATTAAGATGACATAGTGAAATTAAATGATGTGAGGTGATGTGTGAGATGAATATGTGAACGGGTGATATGCCCTTCTAGAGAGTTTTGGGGGAAAATATTAATTGAAAAGCGTGCAAAGCATAAAATAGGTGAAAACTATGTGAATATGTAGATGTGAGACCCATATGGGGTGTTGTGTGTGGGTGATGTGAGGATAGTAGGTGTGAAGAGGGAATAAAAGTAGAATGATGAGGAGAAAAACATAACATTTCGCTCCAGGTGATAGGGAAGGTAATGGGGAGAGAAACAAAGCATTTCACTCAAAATAAAAATACATTGTAGCAGTGTTGTTATGGGACAACTAATTAGTGACAATTTAGTTCAAATAGTCCCAAGATTTAATAGCCATATCAAACAAGAGAAAATGGAGTTACCTTAGTAAGCCAGAGGCACTGGCATATCCATTGAATTTTGTCAGATTAGTAGAGACCAGGTTTCATAAAAAGAAACGCAAGATCAAAGAAATATCTTATCCACAATCTGCGGATAGGAGAATAAGAAAATTATAACATTTATCCAAGAGAAGTGTCACGGAAGCATGAATCAGACGTACAACAACGGATAAATGAAATAGGAAGGCTTTATTAAAAACAAAACAGCAAGGTTAAAGTCCAAATGGATGATCAAACAGTCAGCAGAGTCTTCCACCGGAGCCAGGGTCGATAGCCAGGAATGGGAGTCAGCCAGGCCGGAGTCCGTAGTCAGAGAGAGGTGGTGAAACGAAGCCGGGGATCAGGAGCCAGAAGGATAGTCCGAACGAAGCCGGGGATCAGGAGCCAGAAGGATAGTCCGTGGAAGCCGGGTTGGTAACCAAGATCAAGCAGCACAATCACAGGAGAGTGTAGACGAGGAGGCCCAAGCAAGGGAATGCTGCAGCAGCCCTCATATATATATGCTGAGCATCCAGCTCCTCCCAGTGGGAAGGAGGAGCCGCAGGGTGTGGTAAGTTATAAGAATCCCAAGAAGCAAGATGGCTGCCAGCACATGTCAGTGATAAGAAGCCTGCAAGGAGGTAAGACCATGACAAGAAGTTAATTGCAATTATTGAGATAGTCTCATGTAGTGGTGTGCTTACCATGGGGAAATGTCAGTGCACACTAGGGTATCCAGAGTCATCTGAGAAATCACAGTGCACTCACTAAATAGTCCTTAATTAGATAATTAGCTGCAGGGTCACACTCTCACCATAGGCAAATTGCCTCCTACCTTATCGAAGTCAGGTGTGTCTTCACCACCTCGGGAAGAATCCCCCAGTGACTACCTCGGCGTTCGCAGGGAAATATCCTCGGCCGCTGCAGCTCCTTCCGGCGCAGCCACGCAACGTCAACACGTCATCCCGCACGCATAGTGTTGCCGCCTGTGTGCGATGTATGTCACAGGCGCTCGGAAGTATATGCGAATGCCGCCAGCAGGGGGAGACAGCCCACACCAGACGGCGAATCATCGACCACATGGTGGGGCATTTGAAGAGCACAGATTGGTCCGCTATTCTCCCCCTGCTGGGAAGCCACATATGACCAACAGAGCGAGGGGCACTGATTGCGGGGCCGAGGGGTCAGTGGCAAGCCTGGGAGAAGGAGAGGCACATAACTAATGATGTGAAGAGAAGAGGATACAGAAAGAAATGATTATCAATATTTAACATTAACCTTGGAGTAAATTATAACCAAGATGCATTTACGTTACATTGTAACTTTGAAATAAACTATAACAAGAATACATTTGGATCATATTGTAAGTATGGCCATACATATTACATACATATTGTCCCTCCTCCAGAAAATACATTGTCCGATTTATAACAGTACATGAGTATTTATCTAAAAAGACATCAGTAACATACAGTGCCCATATGTGAAATAGACTAGACTCCTAAATTGTGAGACATGAGATGGAAAGCATTATCGTCATCAATCAGAAGGGAACAAGAGAAAAGACACAAACGTGTCAAGTAATAGGTAAATGAAAAATGGAAAGAAAAAGTTTAAAGAGTGCAAGGATATATTTAATTAATAATTATCAATAGGCCTTGTACTGGGCATGCTTGAATAGTTCTATTGTTTTATTGAGTTTTGCCGGAAACAAAACCCTTTAAGAAGGGGGCAAATGAAGAAGATTAATTTTGTCCCGGGAAAGCTGTAGCATGCAATCTGAAAATCCATCGTTGCTCGTGTTAAAGCAAGATTTTATTCCAGTCGCTGCCTCGGTCGGGAATATGAATCCGATAGAGTGCGGCGAATGACACTTTAGGTACTTTATAGTTGTGTTGAGTCACAACGTGTCTTCCAATTGGAAGATACCAATTGCCAATTTCCATGCTGTATGTATGTTTAGACACCCGTCGCCAAAATTCTTGCTTTGTTTTGTCTATATAGAATGCACCACATTCGCACTCCATCAGATATACCACACCACGTGTTTGGCAATTGGTGAAGTGCGAGGGTTTAAACGTTTCTCTATTAGGTAAACGAAAAGTCTTGTCCATTCTCATGAGTGGGCAATGTCTACATGGGAAGGTGCCAACAGCTGGACAGTGCATGTCTCTCTTTTGGGCGCTTTTATATTCACTCTGAACAAGTCGATCTTTGATTGAAATTACGCGTTTATAGGTGATTGAGGGATGATCAGAAATTAATCTGTTCAACCTCAAATCATCTGTTAGAATGGTCCAATTCTTTTGAATTATTTCTTGTATAGCTTTGTATTGTCTTGAGAAGCGTAGGATGATCCTAGTGGTTTCACGGTCTGAGCCACATATGGGTTTTTTTCTATATAGAAGCTCATGTCTAGACCTTATACTTGTCTTATTGTAGGCTTTGCGTAGACATGACCTGCTATAACCTCTCGCCAGAAGTCGGCTCTGGAGTTTTCAGGCTTCTTCAAAGAAGAGAAAGTCATTTGAGCAATTGCGACAAAGTCGCAGATATTGCCCGTATGGAATGGAATTTTTTAACGGGAGTGGATGGAAACTGTCTGCGTGCAGCACCGTATTACCGGCTGTACTTTTCCGGAAGAGGGTGCTGCACAAATATCCATTTGTGTCCACATAAAGTCGAACATCCAAAAAGGTGATGGTGTGTTTATTGTAGGTCATTGTAAATTTTAAATTTATATTCCTTTTTCTCCCTCCTGCTGCACTGCAGAGGGATCAGTATCTGCTCCCCCACCCCCCTGCCTCCCCACAAGCCCTTGCAGTGCTGCTGGCTTTATATAGTGGAAAAAATTGCGCGTACCAAACGTGAACAGATTAAATTAAAGCTGCGACTCAAAAGATGTTACACAACATCAGAATACATAGAAAATTAAAAAGAGGGTCCCGCTAAATGTGAAAAAACATTATGCCCATTGATATATATGTATACAGTAAGCACAATAAGGTAAACAGTGATCAATAACGTACAGTGAATACCAAACGACATATGCATAAATATAAAAGGAAATGAATATAGTGAAAAACAGAAAATAAAGTCCAAATTGAGACCAAGATAAGGGAAGTCTGCCAAATGTGCAAATGATCCACAGGACGGTGCAGTAGATGACGACAAAGGACCTCCACCACCATCAAACACTGACCCTTACTAGAGCCTGAGATCTCAAGGAGATCAAACCCAGCAGTGCTATGAGATAGCAATCATCCTTCACAGTAGGAACACAATGGGAACATCCATCAGGATAAACAGAACAGCCAAATCTTCACCAATGTCTTAATCATCAAAGGGTGTCAGCACTCACAGAAATGCAAAAAGAACCAAGGGAGACTTGCATAGTGTAAAATCCTTTAGATGTTTAATGAATAAAAGAAGAATGCGCACTTACATCATTTCAGTAGCATTCGAGCATAAAACAGATAAGCCGGCCGGCTGTCAGCAGCGTGTACCCGTCTCTTCCGGGTCTTAGCACGTGATGCGGTGCGGTGACGTGTGTTTCAGTTTGTGAATGAACAGGAAGCCTCAGAGTGCTTCACATTCATTCACTGTACAGTGCAGCTGAGGCTGCAGAGAAAGGAACTGATGAATCTCTGTTCTCAGTCCATAGCTCTGTCATAAAAATGAGTCATCAGGGGTCCAAAGAGATTTCCACAAAGGCCCCCCAACAGGGCAGTTAAAAAAATAAAAAAATAAAATAAACAAATCAAATATTTAATTCTAAAATAATCTAAAAATATTACAATTATAAAAAATAATTAGAAAAAAATTAAGGATTCGTTCAAATGTGCTTTTTTCTCTGAAGAACAATCAGCATTTGGATCGCTATTCAAAGAATAGCATAGCAAAAAGTCTTTGTTCATTTACAAAGCGGCAAGTCCAGCCAGGACAACTGCCTGCTTTAAGCCTGCACTAGTGCAGAGCAGTGCTATTCACCTTAATCAATCTTTTTTGATGGAGGTATAATTTCTGCCATGGCTGTGAAGCATAGAATTGCATCTGTGGCATTTTAGCAAAAATATAATTTGATATTTTCAGAGGTGGAGCCCTGTCAGGCAGGCTGTATGGGGCTCTGTGACTTCTAACAGCAGCCCTGCTTAAAGGTGTTCAGTAGGGTTGAGGTCAGGTCTCTGTGCAGGCTACTTATGTTCCTCCACATAAAACTGGTCAAAACCTGTCTTTATGGGCCTGGCTCTGTGCGCAAAGGTACAATCCTTCTGGAACAAAACTTGTCTACATGACTTTAATCATATAGTGTACATTTTTTCCCTCATCACTCTCCTCTATCTGATTTAATTTCTCCTTCAGGTCCTTCTCTTGGTGTCTGACCTTCGCAACCACCCAGCAGCTGCCCTCCTGGCTGATGGCCACCCACTGGTCATAAGCTCTGATGACCCATCTGTCTTTGGATCCCAAGGATTGTCATATGACTTCTACGAGGTGTTCATGGGGTTTGGAGGGATGGAGGCTGATCTGAAGACACTCAAACAACTGGCACTGAACTCAATCACGTAAGGAAAACATGTAAACTACCTAGCTGTTTTTAAGTTATGTGCAAAAACTGAAAATAATGAAGCTAATGGGGTCATTTTCAGCACAAGATCAGTTTCAGAATAGTTGATAGGAGCTTTTATACCCCACATGAGACATTTAAGTCTTAAAACCTTGTATTTTGACAAAATGGGTAAATTTCATTGAAATCCCTCCATTTTCTTTTAGGTAATTTCGAGGAAATAATAACCCTCAGTTTAACTCATCCCTATTGGAGGGTCGTGTGACATTTACCCGCTAATAGTATTGGACTTTTTCACCATCCTCCTAAATGCAATGGAAAGGTATTCAAAGAGCACTGCCAGGTTTCAAACAGTGCTTCACTGTTCCACACCTAATGGGCCGTACACACGACCGAACATGTCTGCTGAAACTGGTCCGCGGACCAGTTTCAGCAGACATGTTCGGTCGTGTGTAGGCCCGAGCGGACAGGATTCCAGCATACATTTGCCCGCCGGGCCTTTTTCCAGCGGGCAAATATTTCTGGACTCGTTTTAAAACAGCCCGCTGAAATCCTGCCCGCTCGGACATGTTTGGTCGTCTGTACAGACCTACCGTACATGTCCGAGCGCCCGCCATCCCTCGCATGCGTCGAATGACTTTGACGCATGCGTGGAAGCATTGAACTGGCAGGGCCGCCCACGTCACCGCGTCATCGTCGCAGCGACGGCGCGGACACACCCCGCGTATTGTTTACGCGCGTATTTCTGTATGATGGTGAGTACAGCCACCATACAGAAATCCCCGGGCATACATGTACGGTGAAAACGGTCCGGCGGACCGGTTTCATTGTACATGTATGCTCGTCTGTACGCGGCCTAAGAGTTACTAATAGCTCCCCTAGGACGACCACTCCCAGGGGGGACAGACACTGCGGATTATCTGCCTTCCCAACCTATAGCCAGACAAGGTAGACTGCTTAAACCAGGAGGTAATGGACCCTTCCAGCTTTCTCAAGGAGAACTTACTCTCAGCCCCCAATTATGTTCAGGCGAACAGTTTTTCTGACTTGGAAGTCAGTATGTTATAAAGGCTTATCGAAGGATCTGCACAAATACCCCATTGAGGTAGAAGTGGTAATATCAGATGCACGCTGTATGGATTTCAAGAAACGTATAATTTGAACATAATGCAAAAATTCTGAATTTTGGAGTTGGTATTTCTCTTGTAGGGTTTTTTCTTCCACTTTCAATTATAAAACGGTAAACAGGACGAATAGAGAGGGTGAATCTCCATATTGGGGGAACTAGACAGCAATAAAACTGACATATGTTCTTATCCCACCCCACTCTATCCAAATCTAAAGAAAACATTTTGCCTTTAGTTATATTTTAATGTTAGTTCATGATTCGTGCCCCCTGATCTTAAAGCAAACCTTCAGTAATTTTTTCATCTTTCCATCTATTAAATCTTCTGCCCTTGTTGTTTAAACTTTGTAAATTCCTTATACAGTCACTTCCTGTTTCTTGTCTGGTCATTAGCCTAGGCTTATGGCATCATGCACAGCTCTCTCTCTCTCTCGAACCCCCATGAGAGTTTGCCAGGAAGGGAGGGGGGTAGTCATAAGAGGGCCAATGAGGGCTGCAGAGCTGGAGGTGTGCCTTTGTGTGTCTGTGGAAATCCAGGAAGTGGAACAGGCAGCAGCTTTAGCTGCCCACTGTAAAAATGGCTCCATCCAGACTTAGTGGGGGAGGTTTCTGCAGCATATTTGGCAAGTACAGAATCACAGTATATATAACATAATATGCAAAGTGGTTGGAGGGAAACTTCAGAATGGCAAAGATGTTTTGATTCCAAATTATGTGAGCAGACTGCAGTTCCTCTTTAAAGGGGTGGTTCCCCCTAAAACACATTGCTAACAATAGATTCCTAAGACCCGTTACACTGCGGGTAGGCTGGCTTTTTTTTTTTTTTTTTTTTAGTACATACCGATATCTCCCCGTCTCGTTCCTTGTCGGTGGGCGTTCCTAGTTGATTGACGTTCCTCGGAGGGGCGCGTACGTGACGTCACGACTTTCCGAAAGAAGCCGAACGTCGCTGCGCATGCGCCGTATAGAGCCGACTCTATACGGCGCATGCGCAGCGACGTTCGGCTTCTTTCGGAAAGTCGTGACGTCACGTACGCGCCCCTCCGAGGAACGTCAATCAACTAGTTCCGCCCACCGCCTAGGGACGAGACGGGGAGATCTCGGTATGTACGAAAAAAAAAAAAAAAAAGCCAGCCTACCCGCAGTGTAACGGGTCTTAGGAATCTATTGTTAGAAATTAGTTTTAGGGGGAACCACCGCTTTAAGGATATGGAGAAAATTGCCTTCAGCAGAAAGAAGTTTGTAATCACACTAAAATCTGGTTTTACTGTTTGTGTCCTGCATACAGCTACAGCTCATTGTCCGCGGAAGGGAAGGATAAGCTCATGGAAATGTGGCAGAAGAACTGGGACAAGTTCATTGAAGATTTAGCCAGTGAAACCTGGGGCAACAGCCAGTAGGAGGTGAAGGCTTACAATTGATCGGAGACCCATTATTTGACATCCCGTAAAGCTGCTGGAATACAGAGTGCTTTCATTTCTTCCCTTAAGGAAACCACTTAACACAACACCGGACCAAAAAAGGGCTCATTAACAGGAGGGGAGTGTGTGTTAATGGAGACAACTGTGAGCGATAGAAGTTGGGACAGAAGAATTCTGGGATATCAGACAACACAGAGAAGGAAATGGTGGAGGGAGTGCAGACTTAGTATGTTTTCAATACTGTTTTAGGTTTCATAATTATCACTCCTGAATGGTGCACAATGAGGTAAGGAGTGCCGTAATTTTTTTCAGTCTCTGCTGTTTTATAGACTGGCATTAAAGCGGAGGTTCACCCAAATAACATCTATATAAGACCAAATTCTTTATACTTCTAACATGTACAGTAGGCACTTTTTTTTTTAGGCTGTACATACCTTATTATCGCTATTTTCAATCCGGCTTCCGGGTACTGACTCCCGCGGGAGTAGGCGTTCCCGCAATGTAATCTGGGAGTTCACCCAGATGATTGATGTCCTTCAGAAAGGCGCGTCACGAAAGTCACAGAGTTTCCGAAAGTAGCCGAACATGTAGAGCTGGGAATTAGCTCTACACGGCGCCTGCGCATCGACTAGGAGCCGTGTAGAGCTGACTGCGCAGGCGCCGTATAGAGCTGACTCGCGGCTCTACATGTTCGGCTACTTTACTTTCGGAAACTCTGTGACGCGCCTACGCAATACGGGGGGGGGCCTTATCCGCCAGGGGGAACTTTTTCTGAAGGACATTAATCATCTGGGCGAACTCCCAGATTACATTGCGGCTCAGCATAGAAACGCCTACTCCCGCGGGAGTGAGTACCCGGAAGCCGGATTGAAAAAAGCGATAATAAGGTATGTCCAGCCTAAAAAAAAAAAGTGCCTACTGTACATGTTAGATGTATAAAGAATTTGGTCTTATATAGATGTTATTTGGGTGAACCTCTGCTTTAAGAGGAACACCCCACCAGAATGCAAAAACAACAAGCTCTTCGAGTTAGATGCAACATGTTTTGCCTCCAAGGTGTCATCAAATATACAGACAACAGAATTAAAAAATATACCTTTAAAATATTGTTTTTACATTTACCATTATTTTGTTTTCAAGAAATATAAATTATGTCAAAAACAATCTAATTGTATCTCAAAAACAATTTAATTTGACAACCACTGCATCCATGCAGTGGTTGCAGTGTTGCATAGTTAGCAATTAAATCTATTTTAAAGCTACACATTTTTTCACATAGAATAACTATAACAATGCTAAGTGGCAGCACATTACAATATTTGCTTTGCAAGTAAACATTTAAATGATAAAGTATTTAAATACATATTTTCCTGACACAAGCATGACAGCATATATACGTATAGGTAGGCTCCGCCCCCGCCCAATTCCAGGAGCGGTTATACTATATAAATAAGTCGCCTCCCACCAGGCAGCATTCTTTTTTTTCCTCACTGCTCAGCCGGTTAGACTACTGTTTAAAGCCTAGATATGGGATTAAAGGGTAGATGAGGCTCGGTCATGTCCTCACCAATTCCGAAAAACCTGTGCAGATTGTTCTTTCCCCTTGGGTATTCCAAATAGGGAGGAACAGGTTGTCTCACTCTCCATTCAGCTGGATAAGACTTCCTCAGTATGTCCAGGAACTCAGTATTTCGGATGGCTAATATGTCTAGAAGAAGGATCTCTGATAAGCGTCAACCCGTAAAACTACCTTGTTGCTGCCATTATCAGGCAGAATGGCTCTAGCATACATAGGTGCACACATAGGTGCAGCCTATTGCATTAGGGTGTGCAGCCCAAAATGCAAACACTCATGCGTGTGTATATATATACACACACACACTCTAAATAAATTTAATACTTTTAACATTTAGTAGGGTAGTGGACAGTGTCAGTAGTTTTTTTATTTTTATTATAATTTTTTTGTATTATTTTTTACAATTTTATTTATATTTTTTAAAAGCTTTGGTGAAATATCAGCAGGGCTAAACTGTGCAGGGTCATTAGGGTGTGCCCAGGCACACTCGGCACACCCCCTGCGCATGCCTATGGGCTCTAGTCTCTTCCTCAGCACGATACAGAGGTTTGCATCTGGGTTAGGACATCATCCTTCAGGCATATCCAAACAAAAGTGTCTGAAATACCACAAGCATTGGAAATGGATTTGAGGTTAAAGAGAGACATGGAGGTGGCCCTTCTTCAAAGGGCAAACAATGTTCTCTTCAGGCCTAGCAGCATCAGAAGAGGGCAAACACTGTCCATTAAAGACAATTGCAGGGGTGTGGATCAAGTTAGTCAAGGGGCTTAGAGGGCTAGGACAAATCCATCAATTGAGTGCAGAGACCGCTTTACCAGAAGGATTGCGCATCCATGGACAGAAATCAAGGGAGTACCCCCAGAACTAATATGTAAACTGCGACCTGGTCTACATTCAACATGTTTGGGGCCCATTTTAAAGTGGACTCAGTGGCCTTAGCTACAATACATTTCAGTCGTTAGTGTGGGATAGATCTAATCCTCAACTTAAAGCCGGGGTTCCGCGGGAAATCGATTTTTTTGTTATCTGTGCATCTACCGCTTTTAATAAAGTTATGAGTGTACTCACGTCTCTGAATTTCATAGCCATTCGCATGCACATTCGGCCGTAAAGAATTATTTATAAAAATTTGTCCTGTAAGGTTCCATTTCTTTTTAAAGGCTCCATCTTGCTTGTGGGCACTGTGAAGCCCACAAGCAAATACTTCCGGGATTGCCTTCTGAATCGTCTCCTGGGAAGCGTGACGCTGTGCTCCCAGGAGACGTTGCTAAATAGTCCCAGCAAGCACTGGGGTGCTGGGAGATGAAGCGACATGCCCACTCCCACGGGAGGAAAACCAGGAAGTGCCTGCTACAGACTCACAATCTAAGGTATTGCAATGATATTGAAAAGGTGGTGCTTGTTAAATCCCATATGTATATTCTGTCATGCTTGTGTCAGGAAAACTGAAAATGTTATACTTACCTGATGGTAATTTTCCTTTTCTGACAGCATAGAGCAGTGTTTCCCAACTCCAGTCCTCAAGGCACACCAACAGGTCATGTTTTCAGGCTTCCCATTATTTTGCACAGGTGATTTGATCAGTTTCACTGCCTTAGTAATTACCACAGCCGTTTCATCAGAGGGAAATCCTGAAAACATGACCTGTTGGTGTGCCTTGAGGACTGGAGTTGGGAAACACTGGCATAGAGATCCCTCCCTAAGGGGGTTACAGTGATGATAAGTTATGAGAATGCTGCCTGGTGGGAGGCGACTTATATAGTATAACTGGTCCTGGAATTGGGCGGGGGCGGAGCCTACCCATACGTATATGCTGTCATGTTTATGCATCAGGAAAGGAAAATTACCGCCAGGTTAGTATAACATTTTCCGTTTAATACACGACAAAATGTTCGCAGAGCAATTTGAGTTGCAGTCAGTTCCTTCTTTCAGTTTTGCTCTGTCTTGACTGAAACCCTTTCTGGTAAGGAGCCACTAACACTCATTTACTTGCATACATTTTAACTTGAGCTGTTAAGATCTGTAAAGAACAGCAAAGGAAAAATAAGTGAAAAATAATTAAAGGTTTCACCTGTTGGCTGGATTCAGCGCTATAAAATATTTATAGGCAACATCCCCTCTTTACCTGACTAAAAAAAAAACATATCCTTATCCTGACTATACGAAAGAAAGAAAATATGTACAAAACTACTGGACATCCCCTATAAGTAGTGATAACATCCTGCAAAATATTTTCTTTCCTTGTGCTGCTAGTTTATCACTTTCCTTTGGTGTTCTCCATGCTGTATGGCCATTTTACATTGAAGGGTGTAAAGCCAGCACTAAGCTGAACAGGAATTGAGCGCTAAAAATACCGCCTGAAAAATTCCTGCCCTGCAGTCTCAATGTGATAGCCAGAGGGCTTTTAAACTGAGGCGATGCGCTGGCGGGACCGCTCCAAAAGTCCTGCCAGCAGAATCTTTGGTGTATTTACCGCTCCTCCACTGCTCCTTCCCATTGAAAACAGTGGGACACCGCTGAGGCGCATTGCCGGCGGTATTAACCCTTTTTCGGCCGCTAGTGGGGGTTAAAACCGCACCGCTAGCGGCCGAATACTGCCGCAATTCCGCAGCAATTCTGACAGTATAGCGCCGCTAAAAATAGCGGCGCTATACCGCCACCGCACCTCCCGCCCCAGTGTGAAAGGGGCCTAACAGAAATGTCACTTCCTGAGAACTGCAATGAAAGCAAAAAATCGTATCTTTCTTCTCTAACAACTAATCCCATCATCCAGCATGTAATGGACATAAAAAAAGATTACAATATTTGTAATCCAACCTGTGAAAAGAAAGAAGAAAATGTATTCAGTCAGCCACAAGGACTGGTATTCTGCAATGTTTGTTTTTGGGTTTAGACACACTTTAAAGGGGTAAAAATTATGATAATACATCTATTATTAAAGTTTTTTTTTACAGTAAGAGCTGTGAAAATGTGGAATACACTCCCTTCACAGGGTATTGTTTTTTTTTTTTTTTTTTAAAAGCCCTGAATTATTTTCTAGATACACTTAATATAACTAGATACTAACATTTATAGATAAAGTTAAAGTCTGATACTGATACCAATGATGCCTTAAAATCAGCATTGCTGAATGGCTCTTCCTCCCTAGTTGCTCTCCCAGTGGAAGACAAAATGGATCCCGTTTTTTTTTGTATTTTTTAAAGAGATTTAATTTTTGTCATTGTACAGTATATAATGTTATCGTGTACATAGCTAAATATAGTCATTTATATGATGATATAAATGTATATTGTTGAGGTTCCTTGTATAAAAGTATACCTCTCCAGTTTATCCTCTCCTTTTTTTGTTACCCAATGGGGTTGAAGCAGAACTCCAGTTAAATTCCAAAAAAAAGGAAAAACTATATATATATATATATATATATATATATATATATATATATATATATACAGTGGGGATAGAAAGTTTGGGCACCCCAGGTAAAAATTTGTATTAATGTGCATAACGAAGCCAAGGAAAGATGGATAAATCTCCAAAAGGCATCAAATTACAGATTAGACATTCTTATAATATGGCAAAAAAAGTTAGATTTTATTTCCATCATTTACACTTTCAAGATTACAGAAAACAAAAAAATGGCGTCTGCAAAAGTTTGGGCACCCTGCAGAATTTATAGCATGCATTGCCACCTTTGCAAAGCTGAGACCTGCCAGTGTCATGGATTGTTCTCAATCATCGTCTGGGATGACCAGGTGATGTCAATCTCAAAGGTTTTAAATGCCCAGACTCATCTGACCTTTCCCCAACAATCAGCACCATGGGTTCTTCTAAGCAGTTGTCTAGAAAACTGAAATTGAAAATAGTTGACGCTCACAAAGCTGGAGAAGGCTATAAGATAGCAAAGCGTTTTCAGATGTCAATATCCTCTGTTCGGAATGTAATTAAGAAATGGCAGTCATCAGGAACAGTGGAAGTTAAAGCAAGATCTGGAAGACCAAGAAAAGACAGAACAGCTCGCAGGATTGTGAGAAAAGCAATTCAAAACCCACATTTGACTGCACGATCCCTCCAGAAAGATCTGGCAGACACTGGAGTTGTGGTACACTATTCCACTATAAAGAGATACTTGTACAAGCATGGTCTTCATGGAAGAGTCATCTGAAGAAAAACTCTTATACGTCCTCACCACAAAAACCAGCGTTTGAACTTTGCATATGAACATATAGATAAGCCTGATGCATTTTGGAAACAAGTTCTGTGGACCGATGAGGTTAAAATATAACTTTTTATCCGGAATGAGCAAAGGTACGTTTGGAGAAGAAAGGGTACAGAATTTAATAAAAATAACCTCTGTCCAACTGTTAAGCATGGGGGTGGATCAATCATGCTTTGGGGTTGTATTGCAGCCAGTGGCACAGGGAACATTTCATGAGTAGAAGGTAAAATGGATTCAATAAAATTTCAGCAAATTTTGGATGGTAACTTGATGCCATCTGTGAAAAAGCTGAAGTTAAAGAGAAGATGGCTTCTACAAATGGATAATGATCCTAAACACACCTCAAAATCCACAGGGGATTACATCAAGAGGCGTAAACTGAAGGTTTTGCCATGGCCTTCACAATCTCCTGACCTCAACATAATTGAAAATCTATGGATAGACCTTAAAAGAGCAGTGCGTGACAGACAGCCCAGAAATCTACAAGGACCGGAAGACTTTTGTAAGGAAGAATGGGCAAAGATACCTCAAACAAGAATTGAAAGACTCTTGGCTGGCTACAAAAAGCGTTTACAAGCTGTGATACTTGCCAAAGGGGCAGTACAAGATATTAACTCTGCAGGGTGCCCAAATTTTTGCAGAAGCCATTTTTTTCCCTGTAATTTTGAAAGTGTAAATGATGGAAATAAAATCTAACTTTTTTTTGACATATTATAAGAATGTCTAATCTGTAATTTGATGCCTTTTGGAGATTTTCCATCTTTCCTTGGCTTCGTTGTGCACATTAATACAAATTTTTACCTGGGGTGCCCAAACTTTCGATCCCCACTGTATATATATATATATAAAGTTCTGGCACTCTATCATTTTTGAGTTTTTGCTGTTCAAGGAATTATAAAGCGAGGCTATAATGACCAATTCACATACTTATACTAGCTTTATTGAAATAATAATTAGTAATAAATACATAATAATTGTTTAAATTTTTTTAATGGTATTAAGTATTATGTTGCCAGTAGCAAACATGTAATATATTTCTTTTTTTGTGCCATATAAAAAGTAGTATTTCCTAGAAATATTTTAATTCTTGCTACTGGCAGCACCATGGTGTGTGCACTTCTGGAACATCAACATATACTGCTAAATATTTAATATTAATATTTAACACGCAATGATTATTTTCCATAGTGTGAATATTGTTAAGCTTTAATATGCAAAATACTTTAAGATTTTAATGTAAAGCAGATACTGCAGCTGCAATTACCGTAGCTCACAATACATTCAAATATTTTGGAATTATTTTTAAAGAGCATTTCCACTATTCAGGAAATGATATGGCGGGAAGAGGATCCTTAAAAAAAGTATGTTCAAATGTTTTGCCAATCAAGCCAAGTGCGAAATGAATGTAGAAATACATATTTAGCTGTTTTCCCATAAACGTTCATTTTATTTTATGCTTCACAAGTGTCTACTTATATGTTGCGACTCTTCAGTTACTGGGGACTGTCAACACATGTGGAATATAAAATGCTTTGTATTTGCTGAAATAAAAAACTATAAAAAGCATTTTTTTCTATTAAAAAATACATACAGATTATGTTACAATTGCAGAGTTTCTGCAAGATTTTTTTAAACTTTTCAATTGCTATACCTAAAGTGTGAAAACCTAACACAGAACTTCTCATATTAACTCCCTATGGCCTGTTTCATATGAGCTTTAGCTTGTATAAGAGCAGTGTGAACAGCAAGCTTTGACAAAGCATTTGCAGAGCTTTCAGTAAGCTTTGTTGAAGCTTTTAAAGCATCATTCAATTCCAGTTTGTAAATGTTGAACACAGATCCTAATGGGAGTGCTGTCTGCCACTTTAAGCAAGCTGCTAGCAGGCTTCAGCACTTCTTAAAGCTTGTTGAAAAGCCTGCTGAAGCCTGCTGGCAGCTTGCTTAAAGTGGTAGTCAACACTCCCATTAGGTAGGTGAGTGAGCATTGTCGCTCTTACCTCGTTTGCACGTACTTAAAGCAGAGGTTCGCCCACTGCTGCAAAAATGAAAAGCCAGCATCTACACATAATGTAAGTTACTGGTTTTTAGTAGGAGACTTACCTGTCAGCTCTGCAGCTGATGTTTCCATCAGCTGTCAGGTGCATGCCGTAGCCATTGCAGGTAAGGGAACCTGGCAGTGTAGCCTTACTGCTTCACGCCGGGAACCCTACTGCGTAAGGCTCCGCACCTCTCTCCTACTGGCCCGGCTACAGGGGAGGAAGAGCGAGCCGAGTGGTGACATCAATATCCGTGGCTCCTGGAAGTGGGAACAGGATACCTGTCAAAGACGGGTATCCTGTTCCCCCTCCCCCAAAAGGTGCCAATTTTACCATTTGCCAAAACTGAGCGGAAGTTCCACTTTTGGGAGGAACTCCGCTTTAAGCATACACTATGCTAGGGCTGTGTTTGCCCACATGGGGGTGCAAAGGTGTTCTGTGCATTCCACAGGCAGTCCCATTCATGTCGCTGTGTCAATTGGGACACAGCGGCTGCATGACCATAGCGGCTGCATGACCATAGCCACGGCTCCCAATTTGACAGCCGTGTGGGTTTGTACGTACCAGCAGTTGCATGGATGTCAAATTAAGATTGTGCTCTTAAAGTAGAAGTCCACCCTAACACTAAAATTCCTGCATCTACAGACATCCACAATTTAAAACTAACCCTGTAAAGAAGAAATCAGTATACATCCTGTTTATGAAGTCAATCCGACCCGATCCCACGTTGAGCTTTCACTGCGGATTCGCTGTGGAGGCAGCCGGTGCAGAAAAGGCAGCCGACAACGGAAGCCCCATAGTAACTCTCTATTCATTTCACAGCCATTATCGGCTGTGTTCTCTGCAGAGCTTCTGCCGCTGGAGACTGGACAAGTGCTTGGCTCACGTTTGCTCAGGTTCCCACAATGCAAAATTGCAACAGCCATCAAAAAACAGGTATTAGGCGTTAACAATATTGCCTCCTGAATGCCTGCAGACCTCCTCTCAAAATTCTCAGAAGAGTATTTTTCACCACAGACTTCTTTTCAGGGGGGCAGTAAATGGGTGGTGGGGCATTCACATTATATGTAGCTTGAATTTCCTAAATGTTTACTAAAGCGTCTGCTGCATTTGGTGAATTGTGGGCTCATAAAAGTTATAATTTAATGAAATTACACATATGTATCTTTTATTTACAAGCACACAAGTGTAAAAGCCTTGCATAGTAGGATTGTACATATTATGGAGCTCTATGCTTTTAAACTGCTTGCAACATAGAAGTTATATCATGGTTGGAATATCTGCACACGCATCAATAATCCAAACAAGGATGTGCGGTAAAATGGTAATTAAAAAAAAATCAAGTTTAAAATGTATCCTATTGACTATGTACAGCTGATAGGGGGGGTGTTTATAATTTGTAATGAATGTTGCTTTTGGATCAGAACAGAAGTGTGTGTGACTGCATATCGAAGAATACCAAACTGTACGATTCCGACTGAGCGCAAAATAAAAATGTGAATTTTCTGTAATCGAAATCTGACTATTGATTTAACTGTCTTTTACTGTTTTATATTTTTTTGTTTTTTCTTATTTTGGTTAATTGTTGTCCAGACAAAAACTTGTTTCATTGTCTCCGAGTCCATTCAGACTAGTGTGTTACAATAGCTTGTGTCACATTTGCATTTTACCATGAATTCTAGCCCTCTAGCTAGTGTGCTAGATGTAAATAGTTAGCTGTTATTGTAGGCAAATTGGCTTGGTTGAGATCTAGGCCTGGGTAAATCTGGGTCAGGGTTGAGTGACTCAGGGAGGGCTGGATGACTCAGCAAGCAGCATCTCTGGTGCCTCCCCCTGTTTTCTGGCACCTTGGAGAAGCTTCCAAATGTAGTGGGTGGAGGCTAGGAGGAGCTTCTTGGCATATTTATGAGGTCCTTGACCGATTCCCAGCAGAAAGTGGCTGGAAGGGAGCCTATTTACCTCATAAATAGGCATTAGTCATGCCAACAGGGGAAGTCGGGTGCACTGGTCCAAATAATTTGGTGGAGAATGAATTATGGTGTGGGGTTGTATTTTAGGGGTTTAGCTTGACTCCTTAGTTCCACTAATATGTCAGCATACCAAGACATTTTGGACAATTTCACACTGCCAACTTTGTGGGAACAGTTTGTGGGTGGCCCCTTCCTGTTCCAACATGACTGCGCACCATTGCACAAAGCAAGGTCCATAAAAACATGGATGAGCGAGTTTGGGATGAAGGAACTTGATTGGCCTGTACAGAGTCCTGACATCAACCCGACAGAAACACCTTCGGGATGAATTAGGAGGGGAGACTGCAAGCCAGCCCTTCTCGTCCAACATCAGTGCCTGACCTCACAAATGCACCTCTGGAAGAATGGTCAAACATTCCCATAGACACACTCCTAAACCTTGTGGACAACCTTCCCAGAAGAGTAGAAGCTGTTATAGCTGCAAAGGGTGGGCCATCTCCAATATTGAACCCTACAGACTAATACTGTGATGCCATTAAAGTTCATGTGCTTGTAAAGGGAGGCATCCCAATACTTTTGACAATATAGGGGCAGATTCACAGAGAAATGCCCAGGCGCAGCATATCAGAGATACGCTACGCCGCCGTATCTTACCTGGCTCTAAGTCGAATCCAGAAAGATTTTGCGCCGTAAGTTACGGCGGCGCAGTGTATCTCTCGGCGCGTATTTCAAATTGGGGCGGGTAGGAGGCGTGATTCGTTTAAATGAAGCGTGTCCCCGCACCGATTGAACTGCGCATGCTCCGTATCGAAATTTCCCGCCGTGCTTTGCGCGAAATGACGTTGCAACAACGTCATTTTTAGAACTTCGACGTGACTTACATCCATCCCTATTCACGGACGACTTGCGCAAAAAAAAAAAAAATTCTAATTTCGACGCGGGAATGACGGCCATGCTTTAACATGGCAAGTCTATCTATACGCCGCAAAATAGCAGCTTTAACTATACGCCGAAAAAAGCCGACTAGAGACGACGTAAGAGAATGCGACGACCACGCGTACGTTCGTGGATCGTCGGAAAAAGCTCATTTGCATACCCAACGCTGAAAACTACGCAAACTCCACCCAGCGGGCGCCGAAGTATTGCATCTAAGATCCGAAGGCGTACGAAGCCGTACGCCTGTCGGATCTTACCCAATTGCCGTTGTATCTTGGTTTGAGGATTCAAACTAAAGATACGACGCAGGAAATTTGAAAGTACACCGGCGTATCAGTAGATACGCCGGCGTACTTGCTCTGTGAATCTGCCCCATAGTGTATATCTAATACACCATTGGTGAATCGGAGATATTATGAGGATCTGAAGAAACCACCTGGGTCTTAGCATCTAATACTAAGAAACTGTTTGCAGGTCATTATTGTAATAATCCATAGATTCTGGTAAGAGTTCACTCAGTTACTGGTGATTGCCTACATGGTGAATATAGAAGTTTTCTGACACCCTTCACTATACAGTGGTGTACGCATCCTCTGATTGGAACTGTTGTTCTCATTCTACATATCTTACACAGACTTACAGTGCCTTAACCACTTAAGCCCCGGACCAATATGCTGCCTAAAGACCCAAGGGGTTTTTACAGTTCGGGACTGCGTCGCTTTAACAGACAATTGCGCGGTCGTGCGACGTGGCTCCCAAACAAAATTGGCGTCCTTTTTTCCCCACAAATAGAGCTTTCTTTTGTTGGTGTTTGATCACCTCTGCGGTTTTTATTTTTTGCGCTATAAACAAAAATAGAGCGACAATTTTAAAAAAAATTTATATTTTTTACTTTTTGCTATAATAAATATCCCCCAAAAACATATATAAAAAAAATGTTTTCCCTCAGTTTAGGCCGATACGTATTCTTCTACCTATTTTTGGTAAAAGAAATCGCAATAATCGTTTATCGGTTGGTTTGCGCAAAATTTATAGCGTTTACAAAATAGGGGATAGTTTTATTGCATTTTTATTTTTTTTATTTTTTTTACTACTAATGGCGGCGATCAGCGTTTTTTTCGTGACTGCGACATTATGGCGGACACTTCGGACAATTTTAAAACATTTTTGGGACCATTGTCATTTTCACAGCAAAAAATGCATTTAAATTGCATTCTTTATTGTGAAAATGACAGTTGCAGTTTGGGAGTTAAACACAGGGGGCGCTGTAACATTTAGTGTTCACTTAATGTGTATTTACTACTGTAGGGGGGTGTGGCTGTAGGACTGACATCATCGATTGAGTCTCCCTAATAAAAGGGATCACTCGATCGATGCGCCGCCACAGTGAAGCACGGGGAAGCCGTGTTTACATACGGCTCTCCCTGTTCTTCAGCTCCGGGGAGCGATCGCGACGGAGCGGCTATAAACGAATAGCCGCGCCGTCGTCCCGGATTGCTTCCCGAGGCTTACGGACCGCCGCATGTAGCATGTATTTTTTTGGCCTTTTTTATGTAATAGAGTCGATGAATACAAAGTGGTACATAATTGTGAAGTGGAAGAAAAATTATAAATGGTTTTCAACATTTGTTACAAATAAATATGTGAAAAGTGTGGTGTTCATTTGTATTTAGCCCCCCTGAGACAATACTTTGTAGAACCTCCTTTCACTGCAATTACAGCTGCAAGTCTTTTTGGGAATGTCTCTACCAGCTTTGCACATCTAGAGAGTGACATGTTTGCCCATTCTTCTTTGCAAAATATCTCCAGCTCTGTCAGATTGGATGGAGAGCATCTGTGAACAGCAATTTTCAAGTCTTGCCGCAGATTCTCAATCTGGACTTTGACTGGGCCATTCTAACACATGAATATGCTTTGATGTAAACCATTCCACTGTAGCTCTGGCTGTATGTTTAGGGTCGTTGTCCTGCTGGAAGGTGAACCTCCGCCCTGTACAATAAAACCTTGGATTGCAAGCAAAATTCGTTCCGGAAACATGCTTGTAATCCAAAGCACTTGTATATCAAAGCAAATTTCTCCATAATAAATAATGGAAACTCCAATACTTCGTTCCACAACCATTTATTCATAAGTCCTTCAGTCTATAGTCCATATAAAAAGATTATAGCAATGTGACCAGGTTAGAAATGTGAAGTGATCTTTCGCGCTACTGTGAGCAAAAGGAAATCAATAAATATAAATGGATAGGTGTCCCAAAGCTGCAATATCTAAAAAAGTGTTCACTGTACACAAACAATGAAATAAAAATAAAGGTGATCTTGCGCTTCAGCGCACATTTTTAATGTGACCTGGTTGTGTAACCATAAAATGTCCATCCACAAATGGAATCCTCCACAGGGGGATTAGAAGCAAACAGGAGCTACTGGGGTAGATTCAGGTAGGGCCGCGCACTGCTACGGCGGCGCAACGTACCGTTTTTACGCTACGCCTCCGTAAATTACTGGAGCTACGCTTCATTCACGAAGCATTTGCTCCGTAATTTGCGGCGGCGTTTCGTAAAAGGGGCCGGCGTAAGCGCACGTAATTTAAAAGATCCCGTAGGGGCGTGGATCATTTAAATTAGGCGCGTTCCCGCGCCGAACGTACTGCGCATGCTCCGTCGGGAAAATTTCCCGACGTGCATTGCGGTAAATGATGTCGCAAGGACGTCATTTGCTTCGACGTGAACCTAAATGGCGTCCAGCGCCATTCACGATCCACTTACGCAAACAACGTAAATTTCGAAAATCGCGACGTGGGAACGACGTCTATACTTACCATTGGCTGCGCCTCCTAATAGCAGGAGCAGCCTTACGACGAAAGCGACGAACGCAAACGACGTAAAACACAAACGCCAGGCGTGCGTACGTTTGTGAATCGGCGTGAGTATGCAATTTGCATACCTACACTGACAACTACGGGAACGCCACCTAGCGGCCAGCGTCAGAATGCAGCCTAAGATACGACGGCATTAGAGCCTTATGCCAGTCGTATCTTAGGCTACAGTCGGCGTATCGAGTTTTCTGAATACAGAAAGTTGATACGCCGGCGCTACTTAGCAATTACGCTGCATATCTATGGATACGCAGGCGTAATTGCTTGCTGAATCTACCCCACTGTTTATAAAAGAGAAAAGAGGTGCCTCTAAGTGTAGCAATATGGTTACATTTAACCGCTTTAGCCTTGGAAGATTTTACCCCCTTCCTGACCAGAGCACTTTTTACAATTTGGCACTGCGTCGACAATCGGGCAGTCATGCAATGCTGTACCCAAATGAAATCTGCGTCCTATTTTTCAAACAAATAGAGCTTTCTCTGTTGTTTTTATTTTTTGCTCTATAAACAAAAAAAAAAAGCGAACATTTTGAAAAAAAAAAAAAAAAAAAATATCCCCCAAATTTTGAAAAAAAAAAAAATGTCTTTATCAGTGTGGGCCAATATATATTTTTCTACATATTTTTGGTAAAAAAAAAAAATCGCAATAACTGTATATTGGTTTTGCGCAAAAGTTATAGCGTCTACAAACTACATGAAAGATTTATGGCATTTCTATAATTTTTTTTATTTATTTTTTACTAGTATGGCGATGATCTGCAATTTTTAGTACTGTGGCATTCAGATCGGACACTTTTTTTTGGGACCATTGAAATTTATACAGCAATCGGTGCTATAAAAATGCACCGATTACTGTGTAAATTTCACTGGTATTTAAGGGGTTAACACTAGGGGGCGATCAAGGGGTTAACCATTTTTCCTAGTTAGTGTTTCTAACTGTATGGATATAGGACTGACTGGGGGAGGAGACATATCGCTGTTCCTACTTAGTAGGAACAAACGATACGTCTCCTCTCCTGACAGAACAGGGTTTACACACACAAATCCCTATGCTGGCTCCCGTGCCCACGATCGCGGGTGGCTGGCAGAGACCGCGCCCTCCAGCCACGTGCATCAGATCCCCCGCTGTGCAGCAGGCGTGCGTGTCCCCCTGGTGGCTCTTGAAGGGAACAACATAATCATACAGGGTTTCGCCCAGCCGTGCCATTCTGCCAGTTTACTATGCGTCATTTATGAAAGGCAAATTCACTTTGCACTGCAAAGTGCACTTGAAATTGCACTGAAAGTGCAGTCGCTGTAAATCTGAGGGGTAGATCTGAAACGAGGGGAAGCTTTAGGGCACTTTGCGGGTGCTATTTTTAGCTCTATAGGGCCTGCAAAGCGCCTCAGTGTGAAAGTTGCCTAACATAGGGGGTGATTAACCACTTGCTTACTGGGCACATACAGTATACCCCCTTCCTGCCCAGGTGAGATTTCAGCTTTCAGCACTGCCACGCTTTGAATCACAATTGCGCGGTCGTGCGACGTGGCTCCAAAACAAAATTGACGTTCTTCTTTTCCCACAAATAGAGCTTTCTTTTGGTGGTATTTGATCACCTCTGCGGTTTTTATTTTTTGCGCTATAAACAAAAATAGAGCGACAATTTTGAAAAAAAAAAATTCTTTTTACTTTCTGCTATAATAAATATCCAATAAAAAAAAATTCTCAGTTTAGTCCGATACGTATTCTTCTACATATTTTTGGTAAAAATAAAAAATCGCAATAAGCGTATAGTGATTGGTTTGCGCAAACATTATAGCGTCTACAAAATAGGGGCTAGAATTATGGGAATTTTTTTTTTTTTTTTACTAGTAATGGCAGCGATCTGCGATTTTTTTCAGGACTGCGATATTGCGGCAGACACTTTTGACACATTTTTGGGGCCATTCACATTTATACAGCGAACAATGATATAAATATGCACTGATTACTGTATAAATGTGACTGGCAGGGAAGGGGTTAACACTAGGGGGTGAGGAAGGGGTTAATGTATTCCCTAATTAGTGATTCTTACTGTGGGGGGTGACCGATGGTTGTTCCTATGTACAAGGGACACACCATCAGTCTCCTCTCCCTGACAGGACGTGGAGCTCTGTGTTTACACACAGAGCTCCACGTCCCTGTCTCCGTGACCGCCGATCGCGGGCGCCAGGCACGTGCACTCCAGCACCTGACTGACGCGGCAGGCATGCTTGCGCGCGCGCCGCCCGGAGGCCGTATATAGATGGCCAGCCGGCAATTAAGAGATAAAGGATAATTTTGTGAAAAAATGCAAATTTTGAATTACATTTGCTTTTCTACACAAAAAAAGATATCACTTTATCTGACTGGGCCTACCTTTAAGGGGAACTTCATTAAAACCAGCAACCAATGAGACCATGAACACATCGTTAGGTCAATGTAATGTACAACATAGCATACAGATTCATTTCGAAGTAAAAAGCAAGCACTTACAATATTCAAATTATAAAAGAACAACTTTAATATTCATAATCCAAACATAAAAAAAGGTCCTAAATTAAGATGTGAAATTACACCCACACATGGATGGAAAATTAATCATGTGACAAGCAACTGATTTCCACTCAAATCCAACTGATAGTGGCACCACGTGAAGTGTACACTGCTCACAGCCTCCCTGTTTTTCTGTGGGTTGGGAAGCCCATTGAAATGAAAGGAATGCCCTAGATGCAGCAGCACAGATGTGAACTTCCACTTGGGTGGGGGCTTACCTCCGTACCCTCTCTCTGCTCATCTCTGTACTCCAAACCCTCCCCCCGTCTGCTCACCTCTATACTCCAAACCCCCCCCCCCTTCTCCTCACCTCTGTTCTCCAAACCCCCGTCTGCTCATATCTGTACTCCAAATCCCCCCCCTCCGTCTGCTCACCTCTGTACTCCAAATCCCCCCCCCCCCCCAGTCTGCTCACCTTTGTACTCCAAACTCTCCCCCCCTTCTGCTCACCTCTGTACTCCAAACCCCCCCCCCCATCTGCTCACCTCTGTACTCCAAACCCCCCCCTCCCTCCGTCTTCTCACCTCTGTACTCCAAACCCCCCCCCCCCATCTGCTCATGTCCGAACTCCAAACCCCCCCTGTCTGCTCACCTCCGTACTCCAAATCCCCCCCTGTCTGCTCACCTCCGTACTCCAAATCCCCCCCTGTCTGCTCACCTCCGTACTCCAAATCCCCCCCTGTCTGCTCACCTCCGTACTCAAAATCCCCCCCTGTCTGCTCACCTCCGTACTCAAAATCCCCCCCTGTCTGCTCACCTCCGTACTCAAAATCCCCCCCTGTCTGCTCACCTCTGTACCAAGCCCCCTTCTCCGCTCACCTCTGTACTCCAACCCCCCCCCCCCCATCTGCTCACCTCCGTACTCCAAATCCCCCCCTGTCTGCTCACCTCTGTACCAAGCCCCCTTCTCCACTCACCTCTGTACCCTGAGCCCCCTTCTCCGCTCACATCTGTACTCCAAATCCCCCCCCCCCCATCTGCTCACCTCCGTACTCCAAATCCCCCCATCTGCTCACCTCCTTACTCCAAATCCCCCCCTGTCTGCTCACCTCCGTACTCCAAATCTCCCCCTGTCTGCTCACCTCCGTACTCCAAATCCCCCCGTGCTCACCTCTGTACCAAGCCCCCTTCTCCGCTCACCTCAGTACCCTGAGCCCCCTTCTCCGCTCACCTCTGTACCCTGAGCCCCCTTCTCCGCTCACCTCTGTACCCTGAGCCCCCTTCTCCGCTCACCTCTGTACCCTGAGCCCCCATCTCCGCTCACCTCTGTACTCCAAACCCCCCCCCCCATCTGCTCACCTCCGTACTCCAAACCCCCCCGTCTGCTCAACTCCGTACCCTGAGCCCCCTTCTCCGCTCACCTCTGTACTCCAAATCCCCCCCCCCCGTCTGCTCACCCCTGTACCCCAAACCCCCCGCCCCATCTGCTTACCTCTGTACTCCAAACCCCCCACCATCTACTCACCTCGGTACTCCAAACCCCCACTTCTACTGACCTCCGTACCCTGAGCCCCCTTCTCTGCTCACCTCTGTACCCCCAAACCACCTTCTCTGTACACCAACCCCTCTTTACTCAGCTCTACACCCCTATGATCACCTATGTACCCCAAAACCCCCCTCACTGCTCACTTTTACACCTCAAACCCCCATGTTGGCACACTTGTGTACCCCTCACTTTTCTAAAGTCAGCCCCTACCCTCCGTTCTGATCCCCTCTGTGCCCTGTATTGCTCTCAGCAAAGTCCCAGTAAAAGGACTGTTCTTCCATTCCAATCAATCCACCAGGCTGTGGGCGGTGCTGGCCCAGTGAGGAGTGTGGGAGATGGATGACATTCCGCCTCCCCCTTCCATTGCTCTTCTCTACACTGTCCTGGCCGAGGTCCTTCTTTACCGAAGTTCACTTCACCGGAGCTCGGTCGGATCTGACAGCCTTTCTCTACAACGATGTCAATGGAACCTGATTTGAGAAGGGCTGAGCTAAAAGAAAGTTTGGGCTACATAAAAATGGCCGCCCCCGTGTATTCTCACCACATGAGGCAAAATACACTCCAATATTTAAGCTTTCTTCGTTTTACTTCAAAGAATAGAACACGTTTCGAGTGTACACACTTACCGTCATTGAGAAATATTATAAACTTTACATTTCTACTACTATTTATACAATAACAAGTCTGGACCACAACGTCCGGTGAGGGGGGAGGTGCATGCTGGGGGTTGTAGTCTCTGCTGACAGACAGCGCTGGTGACATTTGTGGCAGGGTTGTTGGTGACCGGGAGGAGCAGAGGTTGAGGAGAGCCACTCAGGGAGGGTGTAGGTGTGCCGTATCAGGGGCCCACACTGGCAGTGCCCACGGCAAGGGGTGTGGAAGTGAGCTGTAACGGGGGCACACACTGTTAGTGGGGGAAGAGTGAAACTGTATCAGGGGGCCACACATTATACATTGCCCAGAGCTGGGGGTTGAAGCTGTGTCAGGGTGGCACACATTTTACATTGCTCAAAGCTGGGGGTCGAAGCTGTATCAGGGTGGCACACATTATACATTGCCCAGAGCTGGGAGTTGAAGCTGTATCAGGGGGGCACACATACATTGCCCAGGGCTGGGGGTTGAAGCTGTATCGGGGGCACACATTATACATTGCCCAGGGCTGGGGGTTAAAGCTGTTTCAGGGGGGCACACATTATACATTGCCCAGGACTGGGGGTTGAAGCTGTATCAGGGGGGCACACATAATACATTGCCCAGGACTGGGGGTTGAAGCTGTATCAGGGAGGCACACATTAAACATTGCCCAGAGCTGGGGGTTGAAGCTGTATCAGGGGGGCACATATTGGAAGTGCCCAGGGGAGGAGAGCAAGTATAGGAAGGTGGCAGAGTCAGCTTGTGCACAGGGTATATTCATAAATCTGCATAGTGTCAGTATAGGATAATGCCAGCTTCTAAACAGGGCAAAATATTACACAACATACATATGTATACCGGGCATTACATAGAACAGTGCCAGGTTAAGAATAATATTAATCATGTATATTTACTGTAAAGTATAGCTGGTAACACTGGCATGTCATACTAACCAGTGTCTGGCATCTCAGTATTTTAAATGCCACTTGGCCCTCAAACCTCCATATACAGTACAGAGTGATATTGGCGTTGTACACCTATTTATTTTACTTCCTGCTCATTATTGGCCAGTGCCATGATCTGATACAGGTTGGCATGTGGTTGGTGCTGAGTCCATATAGGTGCAGAGTAGGCTGTTTGTAAGGTGTCCTCCTTTTAGGATAGGATAGGTGTAATGGCAGCCTGGCCACAGATGTTTTGCAGGTTGGTGAAGAAGAGATTATCCTGCTGGGCACAGGGGATTTCACCATCAGGAGTGCTGGCAGCACACAGAGGACTGACATCATCAGATGTCCATGTAAGTATCTCTATGACTCATTTTGGAAAATTGGGGTCCAGAGAAGTGTTTGTATAAAAGTTAGTTTGCAGCTTCCATTGGTTGGAAAACTAAAGCTGGCATCCAATTGGTAACTTTGGGCAAAGCTGTGATTGGCTAACTGTTCCCAAGAAACCGCTGCAACTTTTTCTAAACTTTTTCTCTGGGTGAAACCTTTGAAAAAAAAAAAAATTATATGTAATTTCTTCTGCTTCTTGTCTCCCAGAGGTCACCCAGGTTTGGTCTCCTCTTCGACATTGATGGCGTGTTGGTGAGAGGCCGGAATCCCATCCCAGGGGCGGCTGAGGCATTCAGGAGGTTGCTGGGAAGAGATGGGCGGCTGGCAGTACCCGTTGTCTTTGTAACCAATGCTGGGAATTGCCTACGCCAGGAGAGAGCGAAAGAGCTGAGCCGAGTCCTTGGGATTGAGGTGAGCAAAACAGCAAAATGGATGAGTGAACCGCTCTTACTGTCCAGGACACACCCGTACTGTGCTATTGCTTTGAGTTGGCCACATGTTGCAATTTAATTGTACAGTCTCCTTTAGTAGTGCCTGTTGGTAGACCGAAAAGGCGCTGTAATGTGTGTCACCAGAGTGTGTCACCAGAATGTTTACATTCCTTGTAATAGGAATAAAAGTGATAATTTTTAAATAAAATTAATAAAAATAAATAAGAAAACAAAAAAAATTTTTTTTTAAAGCACCCCGTCCCGACGAGCTCGCGCGCAGAAGTGAACGCATACGCGAGTAGCGCCGCCATATGAAAACGATATTCAAACCACACAAGTGAGGTATCGCCGCGATCGTTAGAGCGAGAGCAATAATTATAGCCCTAGAGCTACTCTGTAGCTCAAAAAATGCAACCTATAGAATTTTTTAAACGTCGCCTATCAAGATTTTTAAGGGTAAAAGTTTGACGCCATGCCACGAGCAGGCGCAATTTTAAAGCGTGACATGTTGGGTATCATTTTACTCGGCGTAACATTATCTTTCACAATATATAAAAAAATTGGGCCAAATTTATTGTTGTCTTATTTTTTAATTCAAAAAAGTTAATTTTTTCCCAAAAAAGTGCGCTTGTAAGATCGCTGCGAAAATACGGTGTGACAAAAAGTATTGCGATGACCGCCATTTTATTCTCTAGGGTGTTAGAAAAAAAAATATAGAATTTTTGGGGGTTTTAAGTAATTTTCTAGCAAAAAAAAAACTGTTTTAGTCTTGTAAATCCCGAATCTGAAAAACAGGCTCGGGGCTTAAGTGGTTAAAGGACAGTTTCTTTGACACAGTGATATAAATCAACAATTCTATTGTGCGTTAATAATACACATCAAACATTACCAGAGCTATATACATGCTCTAAGCCCTGGTTCACATTGGCGCTACTTTTAAATCATGCTACTTCACTTGAAGTAGCGCCATTTCAAAGTATCAAGGTCGGCACAATTTCAGGTGCTACTTGATAGACATCTGTGTGGCTTCATACACAGATGTCTATTGAAGTTGCACCTGAAATCGGCATAAAGTAGTACAGGAACTACTTTTGCAAATCGTTGTCGCACCAATTGGAACAGTGCCATTGCCTCAAATAGGCTGCGACTTGTCATGCAGTTTGATCTCTCAAATCGCATGGTAAATCGCTCCAATGTGAACCTAGGCTAAAGTCCATATATTATCAGCAAGCCAATAACACCTCTGTTTCTAAACAGAGACACTATTGGATTGCTGATAATGTATGGACTTTAGCGCGTCTATACAACACTAGTAATGTTTTATGTGTATTGTTAACGCACAATATAATTGTTGATTTATATCGCTGTGCATTTATATTATTCATTTGTCCCTGGATTATGTGTATGGTGATTCATGCATGTAAATGTTTGCAATAACGCACAACCACAATTTTATTTGAGTCACTTTATAATTAATTGGTAATTTGTTAAGGTAAAAGAGTAGGGCTTAACTATGGCCCAGATTCAAAGAGCAATTGCGCCTGCGTAACCATAGTTACGCAGCGCAATTGCTTACTTGCCCCGGCGTAACGAGTTCTCCTGATTCAGAGAGCTTGTTACGCTGACTATAGCCTAAGATATGCGTGGCATAAGGCTCTTATGCCCGCATATCTTAGGCTGCATTCTTGCGATGGCCGCTAGGTGGCGTTCCCGTTGTGCTCAGCGTATAGTATGCAAATTGCATACTAACGCCGATTCACAACGTTACACGAGCCCTGCGTACGCAGTTTACGTCGTTTGCGTACGGCGGTTTTTGCGTAAGGCTGCCCCTGCTATTCGCAGGCGCAGCCAATGTTACGTATACCCGTCGTTCCCGCATCGCGAAATTTGAACTTTACGTAGTTTGCGTAAGTGATTCGTGAATGGCGCTGGACGCCATTCACGTTCACTTTGAAGCAAATGACGTCCTTGCGACGTGATTTGCCGCAATGAACGTCGGGAAAGTTTCCCGACGGAGCATGCGCTCTACGATCGCCGCGGGAACGCGCCAAATTTAAATGATTCCCGCCCCCTACGGGATCATTTAAATTGCGCGCGCTTACACCGGGCATTTTGCCGGAGCGCACACACAATTTACGTAAAAAAAAAGCGCAGATGTTACTGAATCTACCCCTATGTTTTTAAATATACTGTATATACTCGAGTATAAGCCGAGGCACCTAATTTTACCACAAAAAAATGGGAAAACGTATTGACTTGATTATAAGCCTATGGTGTCCATCTGCATGCCTCACTGTGTCCATCTGCATGCCTCACTGTGTCCATCTGCATGCCTCACTGTGTCCATCTGCATGCCTCACTGTGTCCATCTGCATGCCTCACTGTGTCCATCTGCATGCCTCGATGTGTCCATCTGCATGCCTCGATGTGTCCATCTGCATGCCTCGATGTGTCCATCTGCATGCCTCGATGTGTCCATCTGCATGCCTCGATGTGTCCATCTGCATGCCTCACTGTGTCCAACTGCATGCCTCACTGTGCCCATATGCATGCCTCACTGTGCCCATGACTAGACTGACTTTAACATTGGAGTCTATGAAAGGAGTGCCCGGCTTTGAAAAATCGGTGCTTTCCAGCCGTAGGTCCTCCATACAACAAACTTTGCACACTTATTAAGGAGAAAGTGGGCTTTGTTTGTGCCAAGTTCCGGGTCCAGGAAACCTACGGCTGGCCTGTACCGGGTCCCCAAAATCACCAGAGAAATTACAGTTTAACATAGGAGTCTATGGAAGGGGTGCCTGGCTTTGAAAAATCAGTGCTCCCCGGCCGTAGGTGTCCTGGACAACAAGCTTTGCACACTTGTAGAGAAAGAGTAGGGCTATATGTGTGCCAAGTTTTGTGTCCAGGGAACCTACGGCCGGCCAGTACCGGATCCCCAAATCTGGGAGATCAGGCGCAAACAGGTGACTCGAGTATAAGCCGAGGGGGGCATTTTCAGCACAAAAAAATGTGCTGAAAAACTTGGCTTATACTTGAGTATATATGGTATGTATTTTTTGTGAACCTGATGCTTTGTTCTATACAGAGCGGGTAGCATTTCATTTGCTAATATTTGCTGTTTCTTCAGGTGTCCCATGATCAGGTCATCCTTTCCCACAGTCCTTTTCGAATGTTCCGTCAGTTCCATGACAAGCGGGTCCTGGTGTCCGGTCAGGGACCAGTGGAAGAGATTGCCAAGGAGTATCCTTTTACACGCCTAGGTGTCTCTAGAACAGCAGTAGATGGGAAGTCTTCCAAATCTGTTCTTGTGATTACTGTTTAAAAATAATCATTTGCTGTCAAGTCGGGACCATATAAAAATCCAACAGAGATTCTAACCCTTCCCCACTCAATCCAAAACTAAAGTTTTTATCTGAAGTTCTTCTTTCATTTTTTTATCCTTTTTAAGCATTCTTCTCCTTGTGCATCAGTTTAGCAAAATGCTTGTTTAATACTTTGTAACCTCTATGCTTCCTTGACATTGTACAGCCTAGGCTTCCGGGACACAGTCACAATTGAAGATATCAGAAGGGCTTTTCCACTACTGGATATGGTGGATGAAACTCGCAGGCCTAAGAATCTGGTGAGTGCCGGTAATGGAAACTGTTAATGTACAGATAGTAAACTAGAGATTGCAGGGTGTGCAGAGGGATGACCTTATAGTCAGCTACTGCTTCTTCACTGTCCAGGAGCAGGCTGAGGTTGGAGCTTAGTCGCCTTTGTATTCTTCAGCGTACACCTAATGCCTGTCAATCTTAGATATTATTAAAAGCAAAGTATTGCAGTCACAGGTTTTCCACTGAAGCAACGCCTGACACAAAAAGGGTTAAATGACACAATTGGCAAGGATCAAAAAGAAACCATGACTGTGTTAAACAAAAAAAGCACAAATCATGCATACATCTAGTGCAATAAATGTTATAAATATTTAATGATGATGAAAACAGGTATTGCGCTCTCAATTTATCAATTTCAAGGCAGCTATCTCAAAGTCAAAAGGAGGTGATGATCCAAGTCACTGGTCAGGCTAGTTCCAAAAGCACTTTAGTACTTCTTCCAGCGCAAAGATCTCCAAAGAGTGGAGGGCCTGTGGGTATTTGTGTCTGTCTACTTCTCGGTAGGTTAGCGGTTAGCCTGGCAACTCTTACCCAGTAGGTACTGAGTCTTGCAGTGCAGGAATGCTGTTCCCATCCATCTGGATATGTGTGTGATATATATATATATATATATATATTACACATACAGTACTGTGTGGAAAAAAAATGATGTAAAATAAGAATGCTTTCAGAAAAAGCAGCTTTGTTTTGTTTTTTTATCACCTAAAGTGGAGTTCCACCCAAAAGTGGAACTTCCATGGATCGAATCCAACCCCCCCCCCCGGTGCCAATTTGACACCTTTCAGGGGGGGAGTTGATACCTGTCAAATCCAGGTATCTGCTCCCACTTCTGGGGAAAGATCTTGTGTGACAAACTACACAAATCTTTGAGAACTAACCACAGATATTCTGTGGATGTAGGCTGCCTCAAATCCTTTTGTCTCTTCATATAATCCCAGACAGGCATCAGGGCTCTGTGGGAGCCAAACCATCACTTCCAGGACTCTTTGTTCTTCTTCACATTTAAGATGGTTATTAATGACATTGGTTGTATGTTTGGGGTTGCTGTCCTGCTAAATAATACATTTGGGACCAATCACACACCTCCCTGATGGTGTGGCATGATGGATAAGTATCTGTCTGTATTTCTCAGCCATGAGGACACAATTGATCCTGACCGAATCTCCAACTCCATTTTCAGAAGTGCAGCCCAAAATGTGCATGCAACCTCCACCATGTTTCACTTTTGTCTGCAGACACGCATATTATCATATCGCTCTCCAGCCCAAATATTTCAAATTTCGTCTTGTTAGTCTACTTCTAGAGCACCTGCTGCCATTTTTCTGTACCCCAGTTCCTATGTTTTCATGCATAGTCTTTTAGTCTTGTTTCCACGTCGGAGGTATGAATTTTTGGCTGCACTTTCATGAAGACCACTTCTGGACATTAGATGGGTCCCATTGGTTTCGGCCAGTTCTGTGCTGATGGCACTGCTGGACATCTTCCATTATCGAAGGGAAGTAAGCATGAAGTGTCTTTCATCTGCTGTATTAAGTTTCCCTGGCCAACCAGGATCAATGGTGTTTTCAAATGCTGATAAATCCAGGCAGATACTTATCCATCATGCCATACCATCAGGGAGGCATGTAGTTGACCCCAAATGTATTATGCAACAGGACAATAACCCCAAACATACAGCCAATGTAATTAAGAACTATCTCAAGAACAAAGAGTACTGGAGGTGATGGTTTGCTCCTCACAGAGCCCTGATCTCGGCATCATCGAGTCTGTCTATGATTACAAAAGTAGACATAAGGATTTGAGGCAGCCTACATCCACAGAAGAAGATGTGGTTAGTTCTCCAAGATGTTTGGAAAAACCTCCTAAAAAACTGTGTGCAAGTGTACCTAGATTAATTTATGCTGTTTTAAAGGTGAAAGTAAAAGAAAATCTCAAATGTTGGGTTGTCCCCAAAAAAGTAATAGAGGGGAAATCTTCCAATTCCAATGGTTCTATCGAAAAAAAAAAAAAAATTGACTATAGTTCTACTTTAGCAGCATTTTTACACACCTGCCTAAATCTTTTGCACACTAGTGTGTGTGGGTATGTGTATATATATATATATATATATATATAATTAGTATTTTCATTTGCACAGGAGCATCCTGGGTTTATGACTTGACTCATTACAGATGCCAAATTTCTCTCTTGTAGGTTCCGTCCCCTCTCTTGACTTTCCCTACTGTAGAAGGTGAGAACTGAGTTTAATTACTATTGTCTATGAATGGCCTTTGTACATTGCCCAGTTGCCCACCAGAGATGAAGCTGTGTTGATTTTCACTAACGATCACCAGAGTACCTTGTAAGCTTTTAAAAGTAATAAGTCTGTCGCTTCTTTAACAGATGCATTCCAGCAAATCTCCTGAGATTGAGGCTACGGCAGTCAGATTGTTTGTTAACACACTGCAAAATTTCCTGTCTGTATCTAACACATGGTATGAAGCTGACCAGTAATACCATCTGTGTCTTTGCAGCCATCGTTCTGTTGGGGGAGCCAGTGCGCTGGGAGACCAGCTTGCAGCTAATCCTGGATGTCTTGCTTAGTTCTGGCAGGCCGACCGAGTGGCAGAAGCAGCCGCCATACCCGCACATTCCTGTGTTGGCGTGCAACATGGATCTTCTCTGGATGGCGGAGGCAAAAATGCCCAGGTGAGCAGGCATTTTATACACACAGCAGTATCATTCCCCCGGATCTATAAAACCATAGGCTCAGAAAAAAAGGAATCTTAAAGTGTTTGCAAACCCCATTCATGAAATCTGACCCCTGTGCATAAATCTGTAGTGTTTACTTATCTCTCTCCAAAGCCTGAAGTGCTATGTCTTTCTGCTGCTTCGTTCCTCTGTTATCAGCATGAGGAGAATGATGGGGGGGGGGGGGTTCTCTTTCTTCTTTTTTCTATGCTTAAATCTCTATGGTATTTTTTCTTCTCTTTCTTGCAAGGGGGTTAACTAGGGCGGGGCCCTGGTGAATGAAAATATAGCAAAGATATGGTATTATAGCAGACCAATATAAAAGGGTGGTTAAAATTATGAGAAATTAAGGAGAAATTAAAACGTTTATTATTGTTTGCGAAAGAGTAATTAACGTTAATGTATAAAATAACAGAACTGTTGTATAGATGTATATTTTGTAATGCTGTCTTTGTGGAAGAAAAAATGTAAATAAAGAATTTATATATAACAAAAATAACTTGGGACAAGCTATAGTCGGTGCAGGGTGTATAACAGGAACCCCAGGCAGACAAGTTCTCCCCCATAGATTTGTTTTTCTATTACTATTTTACTTGCTTTAGGTGAAATCAGAAAGGCGCAAATTCTGAGATGTAAAAGGCAGTATCTTTTCAAAGTGTAATAACTACTAATACTTTATTCTCATTGTATATAAACAGCAAGATTTCTAAACCACTTGCCTACTGGGCACTTAAACTCCCTTCCTACCCAGGCCAATTTCAGCTTTCAGTGCAGTGCACTTTGAATGACAATTGCGCGGTCATGCAACACTGTACCCAATTGAAATTGTTATAATTTTTTTTCTACATTTTTAAAAATTTTGCAAAATCTTATAACTACAAAAATGTTTTTCTTTTTTTTCTAAACTTTAAATATATATATATATATATATATATATATATATATATATATATATATATATATATATATAATCTGTTTGTAGATTACTACACATTTTTAAAGATGCCACTGGTGTAATTTTTAAGATATGTTAAGATAAGATGAAGTTCCTCTTTAATAAGGGAGGCATTCTGGATAACCCTCAAATCATGAGCAAGGCCCTGTCGCAAGAGGCTGCACAGATGTCATCTTAAAGAAAGCAAGAGGGTGTAGGAGGCAGAAAATACATCAGATTTCTGTCCCAATGCTGCTTTTTGGTTTGGCAGGAGCGAATTTTTAATCTCTTGTAGCCCTATATATGATCTGTCCTCATTTCTCCTGTTCAGGTTTGGACATGGGACGTTCTTGGTGTGCCTGGAGACTTTGTACCATAAAATCACTGGGAAAGAGCTGCATTACGAGGCCCTGATTGGCAAACCCAGCATGGTGACATACAGCTTCGCGGAGCAGCTGATTATGAGCCAGGCAAGAGAGCGTGGCTGGGACACTCCAATACAGACTTTGTATGCTGTTGGGTAAGTGGTTACACTTTAAACAAAAGGGAAAAACTGTGAGCCCCAAGTATGACCTGTTAGACCCCACCACTGTCACATGGAAGGAGCTCACATACTCCCCCACACCCCAAAACACCAATGAGGTACTGGGTATGACCTCCTGCCATGTGACTGTGATATGGTCTTACAACTGATCTCTGGACTGGAACACTGTCATATGACAGATAATGCGACATTACACTGGCAAGGCAAGTATCGGGTTTGAGGCATCTCTGTTAAAAAAAAAAAGTATCGGGTTTGAGGGAAGTTGCATGTTCTTCCAATTCCTGGAAGTTCCAGTTTTTATGGGGCTTCTGTACAGGAGAATACTGGAAAGGTGGCTACAGGAGGTTTACACTGCCTGCTCTAAAGCAAACTTGTAATTTACTATTAGTTTCTATACAACTTTTTATTATTCCAGAAATCATACACAGATATGCACCATCTAGGAACCTCCCTGTGCTGATGTGTATCACCTGGGAATGGGCTTAGTTGCAGGTTATACGACTAAGCCTGTTAATGGCTGAAACATGTCAGAGTGGGGAAGTTCCCAGGTAGTACTTTTTTTGTGCATGGTTTTCATAATAATATAGTTTTACATAAATGCTGAGATCATCTGTCCTGGTCCTTTGCTGTAATGTATGTACAGGGAGCATGGACAAGTTCTATCCGATGACTGCAAGTTTCCAGATGCCAAAAACCAAGTGAGCGTGGGAATGTCAACCTTTTTTGCTGTCACTTGTTATTTACCTTACATTGGACAGAGTAACGGCTCTATTTGACAAGGACTGCCCAATGTCATTTTTTGTAGTGTAGAATAATGTGTATTATCTAGTTTGTTTTTATATGTACATGGGACAATACAGTGGCGGCTGGTGAAGTTTTAGGATGGGGGGGCGCAATACCCCGCCCTTCCACATTTGGTCCCTCCCACTTCTCATAAGCCACACCCCTTATAGAATCCACCGCTCCGTCCCCTGTATTCCACTTGCTTCCACTCAATGTCAGGAGTATACAGCTCAGCGTCACAGCACAGAGTATACAGCCCCAGCATCACAAATCATGGTATATAGCGCAGCCTTACAGATCGGTGCAAACAAACTAAAATATGACACTGTTAGTAATGAAGGACTCAAAATGGGCAGGAGATTACTAGAGACTGCGGACATACTGCATGAGATTATCAGAGACTGCGGACATATTGCACGAGATTATCAGAAACTGCGGACATACTGCATGAGATTATCAGAGACTGCGGACATATTGCACGAGATTATCAGAAACTGCGGACATACTGCAAAAGATTAACAGAAACTGCGGACATACTGCAGGAGATTACCAGAGACTGGGGACATACTGCAGAAGATTACCAGAGACTGGGGACATACTGCAGGAGATTACCAGAGACTGCAGACATACTGCAAAAGATTACCAGAGACTGCGGACATACTGCAGGAGATTACCAGAGACTGCGGACATACTGCAGGAGATTACCAGAGACTGCGGACATACTGCAGGAGATTACCAGAGACTGCGGACATACTGCAGGAGATTACCAGAGACTGCGGAGATACTGCAGGAGATTACCAGAGACTGCGGAGATACTGCAGGAGATTACCAGAGACTGCGGAGATACTGCAGGAGATTACCAGAGACTGTGGACATACTGCAGGAGATTACCAGAGACTGCGGACATACTGCACAAGATTACCAGAGACTGCAGGCATTACTTGTCCTGCGACTTGGGACTTAAACGTTGCATGACAAGTCATACCCCATGATTTCCAATGAGAACCGTTCATATCTGTGCGACTTCAAAGTAGTCCCTGCATTACTTTGGTCCCACTTTGATGCAACTTGAGGTCCATAGACCTCCAGAATACACAGGCGTTGCTGTGTCGCATCAAAATTGCAGTAGAATTGTGCAACTTTCAGACTGCATTAGCCTGAAAGTCGCAAGATTCTGCCACAATTTTTTGGTGCGATTTTGCAGCGACTTGAAGCAATGCCTATGTATTCTGGAGGTCTATGGACCTCAAGTCACATCAAAGTGGGACAAAAGTAATGCAGGGACTACTTCAAAGTTGCACAGATATGAACAGTTCTCATTGGAAATCATCGGGTCCAACTCATCCTGCAACTTTCCAGTCCCAAGTCGCAGGACAATTTGCAAGCGGGGGGTGGTGTGGTGTTGACGGCCGATATTTTCCCTGCACATTAAGTATAAAAAAAGTTTTTTTTTTTAATAACTGGGGGGGGGGGGGGTTATTGAAAAAAACTTTTTTTATAAATTATTTACCCACTTATTAACAACACTTATTTTCTATGTAAAAATTAATTACAGCACAAATAGCGGCCGGTAACACTACCCCACCAGACCACCCCCCCCCCCCCCCCAGTTATTGAAAAAAAAACTTTTTATTACAGCACAAATAGCGGCGGTTGTTGCCTGGCATTATTTTCACTGAATATTAAATAGTAAAAAAAATAAAAAATTGGATTAAGCAGGGGGGGTGGGGGGGTGTGGAGGATGGATGCCAGCAGCCGAATATTAGCTAAAAACGTCTTTGAATAAGCGGGGGGGGGGGGGGAGGGGGTTGGTTGGATGCTGTCACCTAGGCTGGTGTTGTGTGGGGTGTTGTTGTGTTCCATACGACATGGCTACATGGCTGGCAGGCAGGCAGGCATAGCTCAGCTTACCTGCTCCTCTCCTCGGTCGGGCGCACTGAGCTCAAGCAGTTCCGACGTCACTTCCTGTTTTGCCAGTGACGTCGGAACGAGCACAGAGACGAGCGGGTGCACACTGAAAGCGGGTGCACCCGCTCGGCGATAACAATACACTCCATCGCGCCGGAAGCAAGTGGCGCGATGGAGAACGCCACAATGCCATATTTTGGCTTCCAATGTAGCGCCGCGTCTGCAATCCCGTGATTGCACAGACGTGGCGCTACTCTTTCTGCACTGTGCCCGGCGCGCGGACACAGTGCACATATGAGGCCCTTTTTTGGATTTTTTTTTTTTTTTAAAGGGACATGTTTAAAAAAATATATATATATATATTTTTTTTTACTGACTGGGGGATGGGGGGCGGCGCCCGGGCGCCTCTATGGACGGGCCGCCACTGGGACAATATATGTCCACTGCTTTCTTCCTGTTGATCTTCTCTTTAATTTTGCATACGCAAGAAAGGGGTTGATGAAACTCTCAGATATAATGTGATTTAGTGATGCTGATGTGGTCTTTATTAAATTTGTGTATGGTCTGATTACTTTACTTTAGAGTAGATTTAAACTCAATAAAGTAGATGTAAATGATTAAACGCTCATATAATCTTTATAGAGGAGTACCAGTCGTTTTTTTTTTTTTTTTTAAAGTTAGTAGCTACAAAAAGTGTAGCTGCTGACTTTTAATAAATACACACTCACCTGTCCCAGGATCCAGCTATCTGCTTTCCCGGTCCTCTCCCAGGCACTGGCATTTCAACTGTGACAGCTTGCTGCTTCACAGCCAGGTGCACATTGCACATGCGCGAGTCGTGCTGTGTCTACTGAGTAGTCTGGCAGTCTTCCGGGATCTGTGACGTGTCCCAGAAGATTGCAGGGAAGGAGAGAGGAGAACTTCCGCTCGGATTGCTTAGGCGATCCGAGCAAATGTGGGAGCAGGTACCTGTCAAAACTGTGTACCCGCACTGCCCTCCCAAAATAAATTACATACAAATTTGGCAGGGGAGAGGGGAGAAATGCTAAAAGCAGAACTCCCCTTTTTGTGTGAAGCTCTATTTTAATATATTAATTCCATTTCAAAGGTCACGTTCAATATTTTAAAATCTGCAACTTTCATTAAAATAATAATAATTCACAGGATTCAAGGAAGTAAATGACTAGGGATCTTCACAAATTAAGTTTACAAACGTCCATATCATTCAGATTAATAGGAGTAGGCTAGAGAATATTGAAATAAATGTTACCTTTTAACCATAGATGCACTTTAAATAATGACAAAGATATTGATGAATGAACAGTCACATAGTAGAAATGTAAAAATTGCTCTGGTCCATAGAGGGGATAAAGGAGGGAGAGTAGAAGGAGTAAACGACATATCCATCCTCACAAAGCACATATTTCTATGTCAGAAAACATCACAGGGTAAGCTTTAATTTCCGTTCGAACTGACCTTTGCTCTGTCTTCCTTAGTGATAATCCCATGGCGGATATTTACGGCGCCAACCTCTACAATCGTCACTTGCAGACACAGAGAGAAGGCTCTTCATCAGGCCGCCCGCAGAACTGTGAGTCCATACTGGTGTGTACCGGTGTTTATGGAAATCAAAAAGAGGTGCCGGCAGACCCAAGAGAGAGCATCACAGAGACCGTTTTCCACGGGCACCGTGATTTCCAGCTAGAGCCTGGCCTGGTGGAGGCACACCATGTGGTACAGGACGTGGAGCAGGCTGTGGAGCTGGTGCTGAAGAAAGAAGGCCTGAATCCCCAAATCTGAGAGGCGCGATGACCCCAGTTCCCATTTCACGAATCAAAGGAAAATATACATAGATGCTTCAGGGCCTTCAACTGGAAGACTCTATGCATGCACTGCAAAATTCTATTGCCCAGAGTGTCCTAGAAAATGATCACAGCATTTTTATTCTATAATGGACTGAACCAGTCTGTGTTTCTTTTGTGAAAGGTGTGCACCATACAGCATATGGGGCAATCCTAAAAGGATAAGTTCACCTTTGTAACATGTTACATGTTCTACCTGTATTTAGGGTGTAACACATAACATGTTCCCAAAGAGCACCTGCCTGTGCCCCTCTAATTCCCCCCCGTGACAGTGGGCATGGATCTTCTCACCATTTGAAAAGAGTGATCTGTGAACGAATTACAACTACCATCTTCCACTGTGGCAGATGGCTTGTAGTTCTCAATAAACTGTGAGAGCGCTGTAGTAGTACATTGATCTTCCTGCTCTCCAGCAACTGTCAGCCCGTACAGGAGTATGGGCAGACAACTATACTGAGATTCTGCAGAAGCCCGACAATTTGCTGATCGTGGGTACAGGCTCCAGTAAAAAAAATAATTAATGCACATTTTTTTTTTTACCTGCAAAAATATGTGCATTTATTATTATTATTTTTTTAAAGGGGAACTCAGCCTTTAAAAAGTGTTTTAAATGTTACACTTTATTAGTAACATTAACAGCAAGGTCCAAATGAGAACCTGTAATAACTGAGCTTATGTAAGGATTTTATGTATTCAGAAATGTGCAGGGTTACTAAGAATATGGCAATTTCTTTCCCATCCAGTAAGAGATGCTGGAAGCCTTAACCACTTCAGCCCCGGACCATTTTGCTGGTCGAAGACCAGGCCACTTTTTGTGATTCGGCTTTACCTGACAATTGCGTGGTCGTGCGACGTGGCTCCCAAACGAGAGCTTTCTTTTGGTGGTATTTGATCACCTCTGCGGTTTTTATTTTTTGTGCTATAAACAACAAAAATAGAGCGACAATTTTGAAAAAAATGCAATATGTTTTACTTTTTGCTATAATAAATATCCCCAAAAAACATAAAAAAAATTATTTTCCTCAGTTTAGGCCGATACGTATTCTTCTACATATTTTTGGTAAAAAAAATTGCAATAAGCGTTTATTGATCGGCTTGCGCAAAAGTTATAGCGTCTACAAAACAAGGGATAGTTTTATGGCATTTTTATTAATAATTTTTTTTTACTAGTAATGGCGGCGATCAACGATTTTCTTTTATTTATTTTTTATTGTGACTGCGACATTATGGACATTATGGACATCGGACACTTTTGACACATTTTTGGGACCATTGTTATTTTTACAGCGATCAGTGCTCTAACAATGCACTGATTACTGTGAAAATTACACTGGCAGTGAAGGGGTTAACCTCTAGGTGGCACTGTAGGGGTTAAGTGTGCCCTAGGGATGTGTTCTAACTGTAGCGGGGATGGGCTGTGTGTGACAGGACAGTGATCACTGCTTCCGATTGCGACACGATCGTGGACATCGAGTCCGCGGGACCTGCGGTCGGAGTCACGGAGCTTGCGGTGCGCACCCGTCCACAATGCCGCTTCTTAAAGGGGACGTGTATATACGTCCTTTTGCCTGCCCGTGCCATTCTGGCGACATACATCTGCGTGCCGGCTACGAAGGAAATTTCCTTTGTCCTTCAATGGACTCCAAGAAAACAATTTTACTGAGAGTATAAGAATCCTATTTTCTTTTATTTCCATTGATGGACACAGGAAGTCTCTTCCTGTAGGTGGCAGTATAACCTGAAGCAAAGACTTTCTGTGTTCCTTATTGGACAAGAAAGAAAAGGTACTTAACCACTTAAGCCCCGGACCTTTAGGCAGCTAAATGCCCAGGCCAGGTTTTTGCGATTCGGCACTGCGTCGCTTTAACAGACAATTGCCCGGTCGTGCGACGTGGCTCCCAAACGAAATTGGCGTCCTTTTTTCCCCACAAATAGAGCTTTCTTTTGGTGGTATTTGATCACCTCTGCGGTTTTTATTTTTTGCGCTATATACAAAAATAGAGCGACAATTTTGAATAAAATGCAATATTTTTAACTTTTTGCTATAATAAATATCCCCCAAAAACATATATAACATATTTTTTTTCCTCAGTTTAGGCCGATACGTATTCTTCTACCTATTTTTGATAAAAAAAATCGCAATAAGCGTTTATCGATTGGTTTGCGCAAAATTTATAGCGTTTACAAAATAGGGGATAGTTTTATTAATTTTTTTTACTACTAATGGCGTCGATCAGCGATTTTTTTTTCGTGACTGCGACATTATGGCGGACACTTCGGACAATTTTGACACATTTTTGGGACCATTGTCATTTTCACAGCAAAAAATGCATTTAAATTGCATTGTTTATTGTGAAAATGACAGTTGCAGTTTGGGAGTTAACCACAGGGGGCGCTGTAGGAGTTGGGGTTCACCTAGTGTGTGTTTACAACTGTAGGGGGGTGTGGCTGTAGGTCTGACGTCCATCGATCGAGTCTCCCTATAAAAGGGATCACTCGATCGATGCAGCCGCCACAGTGAAGCATGGGGAAGCCGTGTTTACATACGGCTCTTCCCGTTCTTCAGCTCCGGGGAGCGATCGCGAGGGGGCGGCTCGAAACGAATAGCCGCGCCCTCATCCCGGATCGCTCCCCGCAGGTTACCGCCCGGCGCATGTACCGGGGGGGGGTCCGATCGGACCCCCGACCCGCGGAAAGGTGGGGACGTACATGTACGCCCATTTGCCTGTACGTGACATTCTGTGGACGTATATGTACATGCGGCGGGCGTTAACCGGTTAAAGAGGAAGTAAAGTCTCATGCATAGTTTGTACCTATAGGTAAGCCTATAACAAGGCTTATCTATAGGTACTGTAAATATCTCCTAAACGTGCACTGTCTATTTATTTTCTATATATGCAGCCGATGACATCATCGGCGAATGCGTTCTGAAGGAACGCCCGCCACCCATGCCATTTCTTTTTTCAGAATCCTGTGCCGTGAATGACAGTTCTCCCGCATGCATGGGAGTGACATCATCGCGGCTCCAGGCTAGTCACACAGCCAGAGTCTGCGACACATACTAGCACATTATGCCTTTACCTTGCAGGTCCGGGGAAAAAAAATGATTTGATCCCTTCTTTAGCTTCCTGATTTTGTCTAAGAAAAATCCTGAAGCTGCGATCAGAGCTTAGAAACCCGCTGGTAGCATACTCTGCTTCCAGCTCCTGAATGTGTATAACGGAATAAGATATCAGAGCCCAGGGTCAAGCCAAGAGGTAGGCAGAAGAGACAGCCACCTTGGGCGAATCAGCAGGAGGTGAGCACAGAAATGGCAGGACATGAAAACTATGATTCTCAAGTAGTTCACAGCTTACGGTGGAGGGACACTGGTATTTTGTCTTGGGTGCCAAAGGATTTTCTCTCGACATGGTCAGAGCCCCACTGCTGAGTGGAATGTAAACGAGACCATGTTACTTGTTATTGTACATTCAGGAGCTTGGAGACAGCATGTGTTATCATAATGAGACCAGGCAGTTGATGGAACACAAGCTCAGGGTCTCTCACCCTTGTCTCCTAGCTCATCCTAGCTCATCAGTCCAATTGAAGTTAAAGGGGACACATATAGGTAGATTCAGAAAGAGTTAGGCCGGCTTATCTACAGATAAGCCGACCTAACTCTGAATCTGCACCGACCTATGTTTAAGTGTATTCTCTAACGGAGATACACTTAAACATATCTAAGATACGACGGCTTGCGCCATCCTATCTTAGATTGCAATGTTTCTGATGGCCGCTAGATGGCGCTTCCATTGCGGCCGGCGTATATTATGTAAATGAGGGGATACGCCGATTCACGAACGAACGCCAGGCCGACGCAGTACTTTTACGCCGTTTACGTAAGAGATAGGCCGCGTAAAGTTAGAGCTAGGCTCTAGTGGAATAGTAATGTTAAGTATGGCCGCCGTTCCCGCCGCGAAATTTGAAATTTTTACGTCGTTTGCGTAAGTCGTCCGCGAATCGAGATTTGCGTCGTTTACGTCCACGTCGAAATCAATAGGCCCGTACGGCGTACTTAGCCGCAATGCGCACTGGGAAATGTAGTCTCCCGGGGCATGCGCAGTGACAAAAAACGTCAAAAACGTGAGGTCAAGCCTCATTGCCATGATACACGCCCCCCACCAAGTCATTTGAATTAGGCGCCCTTACGCCCGCTCGTTTGAGGCTACGCCGCCGTAGATTAGCAGGTAAGAAGATTGAGAATCATTACTAGCCTTGTACCTGAATCTACCTAATATTGTATAAACCCTCTTAGTCTGCAGAATTAGTTTAATTTAGGACTAAATATTCACATTCCTGCATATGAATACAGGAAACCCTGAGTGTTTTAATATTACTCACTGTCTCCCCAGTACCGCTCAAAAGTCCACCGCTATCATTACCTTAGCTGTGAGTGCTTGCCTCTCCAGAAGCCGCTCTTCCCAAACCAGTCTACAAAGTAGCACTGTTGGGGGCACTCCACCCAGCTCCTCTCTCGCTGACGCTTTTTCGCCCCCCTACTGGGGCTTAATCATAAATATCCGTACAGCCCAAGTAGGGTGTTAAACTCATAAGAGAGTAGCTAGGAGGCGTGTCCTCAACAGTGCTGGAACATTAACGTTTTTTTAATGACTAACGGAACAGCCTATTATGGTATGTAAATCTGAAGCATTATTGTGCCTTTATGCACTCCATTCTACACAATGCAATATTTCAAAAATAAAACAAATACTGAACCTAGTGGTTCAAAGAAAGAACCTAGTCGGTTCAAAGCCAAAGAAAGAAGTGGAAAAAATTCCTGTGCATGTGTATAACACATTTCATTATATACAACAGGTGTTTGCCTAATATCACTTGATATGGCAAAAAAGAATACAGGTGCTTTTATCAATAGACTTCAAAACAGCCTCTTCAGATCCACTAACAGATAACATGAAAAAGGGAAACGCATATAAATGAAGTCTGAGCCCTGGTTCACACTGGGCTGCGGGAGTGAAGCCGTGCGAGTTCAGCTGAACTCGCACGATTTCACTCCCGCCGGCAGTCCCGATTTCGGCCGCGATTTAAGAGACATCTGTGCAGGTTTCTGCACAGATGTCTATGTAAATCGCGGCCCGAAATCGCAAAAAGTAGTACAAGAACTACTTTTTGAAATCGGTGCAGCGCCGCAGATGCGGCGTCGCACCGATTAGGACGGCGCCATTGCCGACAATTGGCGGCATTTGAGATGCGATTTCACATGTGAAATCGCATCTCAAATCGAATGAAATCGCACCCAGTGTGAACCTGGGCTCAATCAATCAAAAATTCCACAATATATGTTGATCACTTCTCTGTTATTTTTTTTTTTTTAAACAATAGATTTTTATTGAAAGTATTTACTTAACAGTACAGATTAAAATTGTCACATTAATCCTTAGTAACCGAGTTACCTTGGTTCATAAGATTGTTCTTATAACAATACAGTGCTTGGTAGCCTGTACCAGCCTACCCCTATTGGGTTCAATCTGTAGGCATGGCTAGGCCTCCAATTGAGTGAGTTAACTATTTGTATATAGAAAATCATAAAGAAACAGAAAATGTATGCACACAGAAATTAAATGAACTTAACAAAACTTGCTACACAGATCAATAAAGTGGGTCCAGGATAATACATTACAGCTGGGGTAAGCATATATCTGACTTTGACGTATTTCAAACTTGACAATAGATTAAATATTACACTCTTAAGTATTTGGATGCTCTAGGATGGGTGATTTTCAATCTTCATATACAATGTGTGACCAACCACCACCACAATAATTAAATGGGTGTACCCTCACCTTTTAGAAGTTGGGCCTCACTGTATTTTAAAGAGGCCACAATGCACATTCCAGGTGTTTCTGTTGACCTATGCAGGTCTTCTTTAGTAAGGCACTCAAAGGACAAGAGCAAGAAGAAACTTCATAGCGTAAAACCATATGTTTTATTAAAATAAAATAAATCTTTTAAAAGCTACACTCACAAAGATGTCGCTTTATGAGAGCTCATATACAATAGCAGAGCTATGAAACCAGTAGTCCAAGATGGCGCCAACGTTCCGCCCAAAGTGATGAGGAAATGAAACTCCTCTCAGCTTAGAGAGCACCTGGGGTGTGCGTTGTGGCGTACCATAAGTGCTGTTTTTCCTCTTTAAAACACAGTGAGGTCCAACTTATGAGGTGAGGGTACACCCATTTACCTATTGTGGTGGTGGTTGGTCATACATTGTATAGGAAAATTGAAAATCACAGAAGTCACTAACACTTATGGGATTTTTGATTGATTGGGACCTCATTTATATATGTGCTTCTATTTTTCATGTTATCTGTTAGTGCACTGGTCATCAACCCTGTCCTCAGGGCCCACTAACGGGTCAGATTTTATATATTACCTTGGGGAGATGCAGACCAGAATACTGCAGTCACTGAGCAGCAAATGATATCACCTGCCATGTATTTCAGTTATCTTGCAAACCTGGCCTGTTAGTGGGTCCTGAGGACAGGGTTGATAACCACCGTGTTAGTGGATCTGAATAGACTGTTTCGAAGTCTATTGATAAAAGCATTGATATTCTTTTTTGGCATATCAAATGATATTATGCAAACACACGTTATATATAATGACCTGCGGTATACTCATTCACAGGAATTTCTTCACTTTTTTAGTTTTATTTTTTGCTTAGTGGTTCAGTATTTTTTTTATTTTATATAGAGTGGAACATATCACTATTTTTTTAATCATTATTGCTTGAAGGTGTGGTAATATACACCCTTTAGAGCCGGTTCACACAGGGGGCGACTCAGCCGCCTGACAAGTCGTGCTCCGCTCTGTTCAATGGAACCGTTCTAATAGGAGCGACTCAAGTCGCTCTGACTTAGAAAAAGGTTCTTGGGCGACTTTGGGGGCGACTTGCATTGACTTCAATACAGAAGTCGCCTCTGAAGTCGTCTTGAGATCGCCTTGCCGATTCTCCCCCAAAGTCGTGCCACCCCTGTGTGAACCGGGTCACAGTGACAGCAGCTCCTTTGAATATTGTTTTGATGTTGGTATTATAGTACTTTTTTTTTTGCGTAATAGTTTTGTGAAAAAAGCGTGGGGACTTTTCACATATAGATAGTTATTGTGCCGTTGCCCAATGCATTGGCATCAGATAGTTTTCTCATTGACGGTTTAATAGTTACTGTGGTCAACACTGCCTATACTCCTAATAAAGCAGCCCACTTCCCCCTCCTCCTCTAATTCCTGGTCCAGGAATAGTTCTGCCACACAAAGCCACCCTTTCTGTGCCTTATCCCAATACAACTGTGCACTGTAAAGAGACAAACTGCAATTTTATTAAATTGCAAATAGATGTCAATTCAGGGATATTGAGATTTATTTAAATTCAAAATTGATTTATTTCTGATTGTATTTATTGTGTTGCTTTAGTGAATTGAGATTGTCAGGCTTAGTCCATTTTTAATATATTCTATTAAAATTTTTATGGTTTAATCTTTGTTTATTACAATCTTGGAGAATAAACAGAAGAATGAAAACAAGGTACAGCTTTATAACATCATAGCCAGCTAAAGTTGAGTTAGGTCTAGAGTGGACCAGATTATGCTCACGGAGAAGATTCATCACACTCTTAGGGACACCCTGCAACTTATTGATGCTAAATGGAACCCTTGGTTTTTGCATCGTATCTTGGAACAATCATAGTTTGGTATCGGTGTATAATGTAACAGAGAAGAACTTGTTTGGTTTTATTTTTCATTTACAGATTACTTTTGTGTTGCTGTGATTTCTGTATTTTCTTTTTGTTATTTTTTTTTCTTTTTCTTTTCTTTGTTTATCTGGTTAATCCAATACTAAATGCTACCCTTGTGGTATTCATGACGGGTGTTTATCACAGAATTATATGAGCAGGCTTTGCTGTCAGGATATCACTGTTCTTGTTGCTGCTTGCAGAGATCTGTTCTTTCGAATGTATGTCTTTTTTTAGATGTGCCTTATTATACTGGTCATGTCTTCTACCTGCATTATTGGATGTATTTTGTATTTTGCTTACTTTAATAATAAAAAAAACAAAAAACTTTTCAGTAAAAATAAAAAGTTGAGTTAGAGCCGGTTCACACAGGGGCGACTCGGCAAGGCGATCTCAAGACGACTTCAGAGGCGACTTGCAAAATTACTTCTGTATTGAAGTCAATGCAAGTCACCCCCAAAGTCATACAAGAACCTTTTTCTAAGCTCGGAGCGTCTTGAGTCGCTCCTATTAGAACGGTCGCCTGACGGGTCGCCCCTGTGGGAACTAGCTCTGAGGCTCCATGCACACTGGGCTTAAAAAACGTCTGTTCTCTCAGGAGCAAAATCCGCTCATAGAGAGCATTTTTTGTACAAAGTTTAGAAGAGTTTTAATGTTTTTATTTTTTATTGCCTCCAAGCTCCAATCAAACGCAAACCAGAAGAGTTTTTTTTTTTCTGCCTCTTAACGTCCTTTAATGTACATGGACACATAGGATAACATTGAGCTGCTTCTACAGGCAGAACACAAAACTTCTGTAGAAGCAACGTTATTTATGCCAGTGTGCATGGCGCTTGACTGTGCTGTACTTTGCATTCCTGAAAGGTAGTGGGTTCAGAGAACACTAATGCATGTAGCAGTGTCCAAAGGGTTTGGAGATGCTCCTGTACAGAGTGAGTAGGGTGGGGAGTGGAGGGGGTGGAGAGAAAGAGAAGAAAAAAAGGGGCGAGGGGTGGCTGATCTGGAACAATTTGGATAATGTTCGATAGTCTTAAGGTTCGTACACACGGTCGGACATCCAACAAAATTTCCCTTGGATTTTTGTCTTAATTGATTTGTCCGATCACACCCATAGCATACACACGCTCGGACTTTTCTGCAAACTTTTCTAACACTTTCCCAACATCACATGGTTTTACTTGCTCTTTACCGCCACCCTTTGGTTAACTTCTGCTATTGTTGGTTGAGTTTAACATTGGTTCTGAGCATGCGCATTTGTACTTTGTCCAAAAGTCCGATGGTTTGCTGTACACACGGTCGGACAAGGCACCATCGGACTTTTGTTGCCAGAAAGTTGGTCCGTTCGCAGACCCAACTTTTTGTCCGATGAAAGACAAAAAAGTTGGTCCGATGGAACGTACACACGGTCGGACAAATACGAAAAGTGCCGGATTTTGAAGTTGGTTGGGCAAAAGTCCGACCGTGTGTACGGGGCTTTAGATTGCCCAATAGGATGGTTTTATAGGGTATATGCAGGTTAGAGTCTGTCTTTCAGAGAAGACTGAATTGGAGAAGTGCCATGAAGGCCACACCTTGTAAAGATGATCCAGTTTCAGATGCTTGGAGTAACTCCATGTGGATAATATCATTAACAGTGCTGACCCACAGCGATTATTGTGCAATTTCTTACAGAATTATCACAAACTCTCTGCTTCTCATCATTCAGGACATACTCCCTGCATGGCATTTCCCAAATCCCCACAAACTGATCAGCCACACCTCTTTTAGGCCATTAAATAGAAGACGTATAAATTGGGATGTTTGATTTTGAGCATCATGAATGTATCTCTGCAGATCGCAAGGGTTGGATTTTCTGTGTTGATTTTACCTGACAATAAATTTTTATTGAGATTAATATTTGCTTTCTTTATCGCCTCCGGTTAACGTTCACAGTGGTTATATTATGTCGCAGGTCTACATCGACGCATTGACATGCAAAAAAAAAAGCATAATTACGAATGTCATAAGTGCACCTTTCACTTTCATACCTATGCAAGCGCTTTACAGTGCCCGTTGAAACTCCATGTGTGATGCGCATTGCTATACATGCGTTTCTGCGTGTACCTACCTATTCCTTTCATATGGGTCCTCGGTGCAAACAAGTGGACATTACTGTTTTTTTTTTTCCACCACAGATGTCTACTGGAGTATGTGATGATGGTCAGTTGCATTTTTAGCTATGTGGATGCGATTTGGGAACCTGTTAAAAAAGAATGTACACACCAACAAATGCACTCTCAGCACGAGCGACCAACATGTAGCATCAAACTTTGGGGAAGTAATGCATGCATAGGTTTGAATGCACCCTTAAGGTAGATGTAAACCCAATCATTAAAACCTCATGTAACTTTTCAGGTATTGGACCCCTTTCACACTGGGGCTGTGTGGGTGTTGGCGGTAAAGAAAGGGTTAATAGCGCCCGTGTTGCAGGCACTCCGCTCATTTTAATATACAGTATTAATTACAGTATACACCGCTCCCGCACTGCCCCAAAGATGCTCCTTGCAAGACTTTCTTTCCCGTCCTGCAAGCGCACCGCCCCAGTGTGAAACCACTCTGGCTTTCACACTGGGGTGGTTTGGGAGGCGCTTTACAGGCCCTATTTTTAGCATTAAGACACCTGAAAAGTGGGAAAGGGGTCTTAAATGGGTTGTAAAGGAAAAAAAAAATTTCATAATGAGCATCCTTTACCTGCAGACATTCCTCTTTTCACTTCCTCATTGTTCGTTTTTGCTCAGAAGTTGCTCTATTTCTTCTCTGTTCTGTTCACTTCCTGCTTGTCTGATTGGTACTCACCACCATGACGGGAGGCTTTACTGCGGTGGTCAGTGACGTTCTCACCCCCTCCTGGGAACTACATCTGTGCGGCAGGATGCTCTCTACGTGTTAGGCCCCATACACACGAGAGAATTTATCCGCGAATACGGTCCAGCGGACCGTTTCCGCGGATAAATCCTCTCGAGGATTTCGGCGGATTTTCATGCGATGGAGTGTACACACCATCGCATTGAAATCCGCGCCGAAATCCTCTGGCGATGACGTGTCGCGCCGTCGCCGCGATTATGACGTGGCGACGTGCGCGACGCTGTCATATAAGGAATTCCACGCATGCGTCAAATCATTACGACGCATGCGGGGATCCCTTCGGACGGATGGATCCGGTGAGTCTATACAGACCAGCGGATCCATCCGTTGGGATGGATTCCAGCAGATTGATTTGTTTGGCATGTCAGCAAATATTCGATCTGCTGGAATCCATCCCAGGGGAGAAATATCCGCGGAAACAGATCCGCTGCAGTGTACACACCATAGGATCTATCCGCTGAAACCCATTTGCTGGGATTTTTCAGCGGATGGATTCTATCGTGTGTACGGGGCCTTAGACTTCAAGGTGGTGTGAATTACTGGGCGTGCCGCAATGCATACTGGGAAATGTAGTTCTTACATGAACGAGCGCCGCAAACCAGGAAGTGAATGAGAGAACAGAAACTAGAACGCCGGAGGTGATATAGATGAAGGAATTTAATAGGTATTTACTAGTTTTTTGAAAGAATCATTACATTATTCTGTCTGTCTACCTTGCAGACATTCATTTTAGGCAAAAAAAAAATTTCCTTTACAACTCCTTTAATGTCATAAAAAAAAGTTTACAATATTTTTTTCAATTGCAGCCTTCATTAAAACAATCTTTGGTGATCCTGCCAATAAAGCGGAGTTCTGCTGAAAAAAATATATATTAAAAGTCAGCAGCTACAAATACTGCAGCTGCTGACTTAATATATGGACACTTATCTTTCCAGGGCGCCCGCGATGTCGGCAGCCGAAGCAGATCTGTCTGTCGGCTCTCGGGCACTGCCGCCGCCATCTTCGGTAAGGGAATCAGGATGTGAAGCAGCGTCACTTCCTGGTTCCCTACTGTGCATGCGTGAGTCACGCTGTGCGTTCCCACTGGTCCCTGCTGTCTTCTGGGACCTGTGTGTCTCCCATAAAACTGGGGGGGAGTAGGTGCCGGACGTGGCGTAGATCACCACAGTGATCTATGCCCGGAAGTGGGAGCAAATACCTTTATTACACAGGTATCTGCTCCCTCCTCCCCCTGAAAGGTGCCAAATGTGACACCGGAGGGGGGGAGGGTTCCAAAAAGCGGTAGGTCCATTTTTGGATGGAACTCCTCTTTAAGATACTTCCTGCTATAGGGTGACAACACTCTGTCCTTGTCAGAGTGGCTGTTTCAACACACATTACACAGCCATGGTCCACTGTTAAGAGAAATGCCATGCAGCAATCTCTGGAGTGCATGCAGTTTGGAAGTGACTGCAAAGAAGTGGCAGGAGATATAAAAACAAATGGCACAGAGCAAACAGAAAGCCATTCAGTTAGGACCTGTTTAATTTCTTTACATTTGTTAATGTCAGTTTATTGCACGTTAATGACAGACCATGAATTAGGTGCCAACACACCACAGCACCCCAAGAGTTGCAAGTGCCACAAATGCTATACCCTGAGTTCCCAGCATAGCTAGAGAGCTGGCTACGCTATGTTCTCCTGCTTAGTGTGGTCAGTTTTTAATGGGAAAGCAGAGGGACTGGCAGGAACACCAGGGATTTCACACAAACTGTAGGTATGGAGTTGGGTGTATGGGATTGTACTGTGTTTTTTATTTTGTTTGTTTATTTTATTTTTTTGTGTCTTTTTTCAACCTGACTAACTATGTAATACAAACAAGATACTCTCTTTCCTACAAGTACATGGTACAACAGGCACATATCAGGAATATAAAATGTTGGGTTAATAAACACTTTGGGTAGATTCACATACCTTTAGGCGGGCGTAGCGTATCTCCTATACGCTACGCCGCCAAAACTTTGAGAGGCGAGTATGGTATTCTCAAAGATTTTTCCGCCGAAGTTACGGCGGCGTAGCGTATTAGGGCCGGCGTAAGCTGTGGGTGTGTTTTATGTTTATTAAGTGTGACCCCACGTAAATGACGTTTGGATCGAACGGCGCATGCGCCGTCCGTGGACGTATCCCAGTGCGCATGCTTCAAATGACGTTGGCAAATCGTCATGCTTTCGACGTGAACGGAAATTACGGCCAGCCCCATTCACGGACGAGTTACGCAAACGACATAAAATTAGAAAAATTTGACGCGGTTTCCGACATCCATACTTAACATTGGCTGCGCCATGTTTTTGGTGGTTTATCTTTACGCCTGAAAACCCCTTACGTAAACGGCGTATCTTTACTGCGACGGCCGGGCGTACGTTCGTGAATAGGTGTATCTAGCTGATTTACATATTCTAGGCGTAAATCAGAGTACACGCCCCTAGCGGCCAGCGTAAATATGCAGTTAAGATATGACGGCATAGGAGACTTACGCCGGTCGTATCTTAGCAACTTTTAAGCGTATCTCAGCTTGAGCATACGCTTAAAGTTGCGACGGCATGGATTCGGACTTACGACTTCGTATCTACTGATACGCCCGTCGTAAGTCTTTATGAATCTGGCCCTTTAACTTTTGTTTAAGTGTTAAGTGTTTAAAAAAACATTATATATATATATATACAGGTCATTCTCAAAAAATTTGCATATTGTGATAAAGTTCATTATTTTCTGTAATGTACTGATAAACATTAGACTTTCATATATTTTAGATTCATTACACACAACTGAAGTAGTTCAAGCCTTTTTATTGTTTTAATATTGATGATTTTGGCATACAGCTCATGAAAACCCCAAATTCCTATCTCAAAAAATTAGCATATCATGAAAAGGTTCTCTAAACGAGCTCCTAACCTAATCATCTGAATCAACTAATTAACTCTAAACACCTGCAAAAGATTCCTGAGGCTTTTAAAAACTCCCAGCCTGGTTCATTACTCCAAACCGCAATCATGGGTAAGACTGCCGACCTGACTGCTGTCCAGAAGGCCATCATTGACACCCTCAAGCAAGAGGGTAAGACACAGAAAGAAATTTCTGAACAAATAGGCTGTTCCCAGAGAGCTGTATCAAGGCACCTCAGTGGGAAGTCTGTGGGAAGGAAAAAGTGTGGCAGAAAACGCTGCACAACGAGAAGAGGTGACCGGACCCTGAGGAAGATTGTGGAGAAGGACCGATTCCAGACCTTGGGGGACCTGCGGAAGCGGTGGACTGAGTCTGGAGTAGAAACATCCAGAGCCACCGTGTACAGGCGTGTGCAGGAAATGGGCTACAGGTGCCGCATTCCCCAGGTCAAGCCACTTTTGAACCAGAAACAGCGGCTGAAGCGCCTGACCTGGGCTACAGAGAAGCAACACTGGACTGTTGCTCAGTGGTCCAAAGTACTTTTTTCGGATGAAAGCAAATTTTGCATGTCATTCAGTAATCAAGGTGCCAGAGTCTGGAGGAA